>NW_017718154.1:820-40378 GCF_001865875.1 Lupinus angustifolius
TTTTGTTACAGGTTTACACTTTACACACACACACACACACACATATATATATATAAGCATGTATGTCCGGTTTAACCGGTTTAATCTCATGCGGTTTAATTACTGAACCATTGGCTGAACCACTAAACCACTAAACCAGTACCCTCACCGGTTTGATGACCGGTCCGGTTTTAATAACATTGCTAGAATCTTCCTAGAAGCCCCTAAATCTTTCATGTCAAACTCCTTACCTAGCATGAGTTTTAGCTCATTGTTATTACTCAAATGATTAGCAGCAATCAACATATCATCAACATAAAGTAGTAGAAAAATAAAATAACCATCGTCAATGCTTCTGACATAAACACAACAATCATACTCATAGGCTTATAACCAAGCTTCAACATATAAGTATCAAACCGCTTGTACCATTGTTTGGGAGACTACTTCAACCTATATAGAGACTTCTTCAACTTGCAAACCAAATGACTCTGTCCAGTTGTCCTCTGGTTGTGTCATGTAAATTTTCTCCTCTAATTCACCATGGAGAAAGGCAGTCTTCACATCCATCTGTTCTAAATGCATATCCCGGCTGGCTACCAAGGCAAGCATTACCCTGATAGAAGTATGTCTCACCACTGGGGAGAAAATCTCATTATAGTCGATCCCCTTATGTTGTGAATACCCTTTTGCTACAAGACGAGCCTTGAACTTTTCCTCTTCTTTCTATGATATTGCTGGCTTTCTCTTGTACACCCACTTGCACCCAACTGCACCCTTGTCTGGGGGCAATGGAACAAGCTCCCAAATTCAGTTCTTCTGTATAGACTCCATCTCCTCCATCATGGCACCCATCCATTATTCTTTCTCCTGACAGTTTATAGCCTCTTGAAATCTACATGGATCTCCTGAACTGATATGGAGAGCGATTGAAGCCATATCTTCAAAGTCGTATCTCTCTAGAGGTTTGATAGGACGTTATCCCTATCTCTAGGAAGTTGATACTCCTACACACCTGAACTCTCTGCATGAGAATCTTTATGTTCTTGAACTAGTGTCTGATTCCTTGCCTTGATTCACCTGAACTCTCTGCATGAGAATCTTTATGTTCTTGAACTAGTGCCTGATTCCTTGCCTTGAATCACCTGAACCATTTCATTGCTCATTGGAATCATATTTGATCCCAAAGTCTCTCCATTTGGCATGGGAACCTCTTCCAAAACTGATTGTTTCATCATGAAATCTTCATCAAACACTACATTTCTGCTAAACACCATCTTTCTGGAAACTGGATCCAAGAACTTGAACCCCTTCACACCTTTGGTATATCCAATAAAGATACACCTCATTGACTTAGGATCAAGCTTAGATCATTCATCACTGGGTACATGTACATAAGCAGGACAACAAAATATGCGTAACATATTATAATTGATTGGGTTACCTGTCCATACTTCTTCTGTAACTTTACCATCCAATGAAGCTTGTGGTTATCTATTGATGACATAACATGTCATACTAAGTGTCTCTGCCCAAAATCCTTTGGAAAGTCCAGCATTCAGACTCATACATCTGGCCTTCTCTGTAAAAGTTCTATTCATCCTCTCTGCAACACCATTTTGCTGAGGAGTCTTCTTCACTGAAAAGTGCCTCTGAATGCCATGTTCCTCACAAAATTTCTGAAATTGAGAGTTTTTGTACTCCAAACCTTTATCTGACCTCATGTATTTAATTTTCCTGCCAGTCTGATTCTCTACATCTGCCTTCTAAACCTTGAACTTGGCAAAGATTTCTGACTTACGCTTCAGAAAATATACCCAGACCTTGCGAGAAAAGTCATCATTGAAGGTAACAAAATACCTAGAACCTCCTAAGGATGGTTCCTGAGTGGGTCCCCATACATCAGTGTGGACATACTCTAGAATGTCCCGAGTCTTGTGTTGGCCAGCCTTGAAACTAACTCGTGTCTATTTTCTAAGCATACAATACTTGCACAAATCTAGCTTGCATTTGCTGACTCCCTTCAACAGTCCTCTTTTGCATAGTTCTGTCATGTCACGCATACTCATATGTTCCAAAAAGCATGTGCCGTAATTTTGTAGCGTCATGGTCTGAATCTACTGAGATCTCTTCAGCCACTCCAACAACTCCACCTACAATAGTTCTCCCTAACAACTTGTAAGTGTTCCATGTAGTCCTTTTATCCTTCATCATAGTCAGGGCACCTTTGCATACTCGAAGAATATCACTGGCCCCATCAGCTCTATAACTAAATCCTTTAGCCTGCAATGTCCCCAAAGAAACCAAATTCTTCTTCAAATCTGGTATGTTCCTAACCTCACATAACGTCTTCACTACACTATCATCCATCACAATTCAAATTTCTCCCATACAAATAATTCCACATGCTTTATTATTTCCGAGATACACGAAACCAAAATTGTTTGCCCTGTATGTAGTGAACCATTCTCTGTTTGGCGTCATGTGGTGGGAACAACCAGTGTCAAGTATCCACTCATTTGTACTATGATTTGATGATACAAATAGTAGATCAACTTCACTATTGTAACTAGAGTCATCTTTCTGTGCAACATTTGCAGATGTAGATACTCCATCTTCCCTCACCGGCTCGCTAGGACTCCAGTCATTGGGACAATCCCTTTTGTAATGTCCAACCTGTTTGCACTTATAGCACTCTACTGGTGTTCTGCCCCTGGAATCAGGTCTTTTCCCTTTGGCATGACCTCTTCTGCCTTGTCTCCTCCCACACGCTTGGCTCCCTTTCACATACAGACCATCACCTTGAGACCCTTCACCTACATTCTGTCTTCTTTGAGTGTGGGACAGAAGTGCAGATGTGATCTCATCCAATTCGATTGAGTCTTTCCCGTATGTCAATGTTATCACCAAATGTTCATAGGAATTTGGCAAAGAACACAATAATATTATTGCTTTGTCCTCATCATCAACCTTTATATCAAGTTTCTGCAAGACATTGATTACTTGATTAAAATTGTTGAGACGTTGTTGCAAATCAGCACCTCCCTATATCTTCAGGCAATAGAGTCTCTGTTTCAAATACAACTTATTTGTTAGAGACTTGGACATGAACCGCTTCTCTAATGTCTCCTATACCTCTGTTGGTGGCATCAGATCTATAACATAGTACATCACCTCATATGATAGACAAAGTCGTATGTTTCCTACAGCCTTCTCCTTCAACTCTTCCCAATCCAGTTGATCCAAACCATCTGGTTTATTCTCACGCAACACCTTTGATTGACCTTGTTGAGCCAACACATCCTTAACCCTCATTTGCCACAATCGAAAATACCAGTTCCATCAAACTTCCCCACCTCGAATTTGGCACCTGAGTTAAGAGCCATCTGATACCAATTATTGGGAACAAGCGAACAATCAGATAGTAAAAAGTATAGAGACAAAAGAATAATACAAGAGATTTGGTAACGAGGTTCGACCAATTGTGCCTACGTTCCCGGGAGCGTTGAGCGGCTACCACTATATATTATCAGAGAATAAGGATTATTGTTTTACTATTATTTTTGTTGTCACATTAGGTTTACATAACATAAATATATAGCTCTTTACCTCAACCCCTTTACATCAACTCAAATCTATAACTTGTATTGTTGTTATCTAGAGATATGAGTCATTGCACAACACTAAAAAAATATCAATGAATGATAACTACATTGTAACGCTAATTTCTCTATCAAAATACATACTCCCTAAATAAATGTTTTGTCTCCTTATTTGAAACAAGTGTCATCTCCATTAATGGAGAGACAAATGATTGTTTTCTTGATGTTTTTAATGACAAAAATATGATTTCATGGTAAATAAAAGGATAAAAATGTATTTCCATATTGTGTTTTATATGTTATTTTATATCACTTATTTCTCCATTAATAAAGAATATCTTTACTCCTTTATTTCTCGTCCATCTCCTTAATCTAACACTCAACACATTTCTTATTAGATTTAATAAATAATTCATGAGATGAGATTTTCTCTATTTACTAAGGAAATCGAAACAACATCGACTCATAAAGGTGCTAACAAGTAAACCAAATATGGCGTGGGACTCGGACCAATGGTTCCAGAACCTCCAATTCGTTGATTATATAATTAATAATAAGTTAAAAATATAGGAGTTCTCAAACTCAATGGTTTGAATTAGTCCAAAATAGTTATTTTTAAACCATATAATAATTTATCACGATATTTCTGGCAAGAATTAGGGATGACAATGAATCTGGTTAGGTTCATATAGTGCATTATTTAGGTGGTTTGTTCAGTTGTTTTATTTTTGAAATCAGACCCGCCCCAAGCTCATGCTTATACCTGATGAGTCTGCTATCCATAGATCTTTGGGTACCCAGTGGATCGTTGGTACTCACAAATTAAAAATAATTTCTTCTAATTTATGTAATTGTGTATTTGTTTATTACAATCTTATATGTTATTGAGATAATCAACATGAGAAAAAGTATAAAAAAATTATTTAAAGTTTTAAATACATTTTAAATTTACTATTTCAGCATTATGACGTAAAATTGATTTAATAAGAATTGTTCAATAAACATAATATTATATTACACATATCAATTAACAACATGACTATATATATATATATATATATAGGGATCCACATATTCCACATCTTAGCTATCAATTCTAAGGAAATATGATGGTATAGATTTACTCACTAATTCAAACCACTAGATTTCCCTAATATTGTGAGAGTACTTGAATTGTTGGGAAGATGTTGCATCATTGAACAAAGAAATGATTGATTGATATGCATGTAGAAAACTCCAAAGCGTGTGTTGCCACACTAACCTTTAGGTTCGATTCACCCCACCAATTTAAGTATATTGGATACAAATTGGATGAACAGTGAATCCCTTCAGGATACTTTGGAAAACCTTGATATGTTTTGCACCAACACACCAAGCGTATCTTTCGATAGTAGTTTACAAATCTATGTTTCCTACACTTCTCTCATGCATTAGAGAAATGGAGGATAATTTCTTAGATGAGAAATTTTGGATTTTCGGATGTATCATTATGCCTTGAAGTTTCTCTATTTATAGAGAAATAAAGGTCACTTAGTGAAAAGAAACATTTTTGGGATTCTACACTAAATCACGAATAACCATATACAAACACAGTTCACTTATTATCTGAATAAGTTCCATAGCTTAGTGGTAAGGTACACTATTTGGCAAGTAACACATCCTTGGTTTGAATCCCTGCGGTTGCATTGTTTCATTTTTATTCACGTTAATAATGAATAAAACATGGACAAAACCATCCAAGCAGGACCAAACTCATGACCTCCAATTCATTGCCAATAGGTACAACCACTGAACCAATTATCATTCTGTTTCATATATTATGAAACCAAAATATGTATATACGCACTATGTAAATTCAGATATTTTGGAAATATCTCTCACAATGTGAAGTAAGTTATTTAAACTTACTCTTGGAGTAAGTGGATTCCCTCTCAATATGTATGCATATATATAGGAAGAAATAGCGCGTCGGGTTCCCATAGATCTAAGTATTTCATTGTCCGGATCCAGACCCATCCAACAATAGGTCTTTAAATCTCGAGTTTCATTACCCACAGGTCCAAAAACATGGTCTCAAACCCGACTCGTTGTGAGTTTTGTGGGTACCCATAGCTCCGGCTACCCATTGCCATCGCTAGCCAGAATCATTGTAATCATTTTTTTGTTTCGATTAATGATGTACTTTATGATAATTTAGAAAAACATGGTACTTTGAATTTGGATATATACTCAATGGAGCACCCCAAAAAGTGTCAATTTTTTAATAAACTCTACTCCAACCACAAATACTGCTAGTTTTTGGATAAGAGATCCTATTTACTCTAAACACTTTTACTCAAGAAGGTACATCTTTGGCAAGATATCATGAGAGATTAAAAGTTAATTAACAAGATTTATTTCATCAAAATAAGTTTAAATTCCTATCCAGTGAAGATTATTTTGGAAAAATCATGAGTTTATAAGTTCTGATATGATAAGTTACATAAAGTGGCGTACATGTTATAATTTGTAAATTTTGTACTTTTTAGACCTATGAGTAAACTTTAGAGCGATTACCACCAAACACTTATAGATTAATAAGTTAGCTTATTAGCCATCACCCTTTAGCCTTTAAATATTTAACATACAATTGACTTTTCGGCTTCTGACAAGTTTTTTTTTGTTTTTTTTGTCTAAATTTGTTTTTTAACCTGTCATGTCAAACTAGAGATGACAATGGGACACGATGTATGCGAGTACTGTTTCCATATTCCCAAATATATATTATCTGTGGATATTCAATAAAATTTTGATTATAATTATATATTTATATATTTTATAATAATCAATATATAAAAATTATTATTACATAGATAATAAGAAATTTATAACTATAATCAAATCTTGCAATTTATTATAAAATAATAATAAAGTAGAAAATATATAATTTTAAAATAATAATAAAAAATATAATATATATATATAAAATAAAATTATAAATATATGAATACCCATGGAGCAATATGGATACTAGTTGGACGTATTTTTATGTTTTTTTTTCCATCCATGAAACAAAGCCATAGCTAAAGAACACACGTGTAGTACTGAGATGAAGAAGCCGAGTTGAGTACGAGGAACGCGAAGTTAGGTTGGTGGGAAGGGCACGTGAGAGTGGGTCATAGAGTCACATTTAAACTGTTGAAATGTTGAGTGGGTGATGGCACTCTAGGGAATATGATAGACCATGTTCCATGAATCTGTAACATCACACTTTGCCTCAATACTTATTTGGTCAAATGGTGGGGACACTAATCAGATTCTATTATCAATATCATCATTTATATTAACAATATTATCTATCTACTACCTATTATGGTTAAAAATATAAGATAGAAACATAAGTTTTCATCCTTCATTTTTATTTCTTTATCCAAAAAGGAAGGCATACTTTTTTGATGCCCCACTTTAAAGTGTCCTATAAAAAAGAAAACATAGTTGTTCTATCATACAGGTTATGTGATTATGGACTTTTCTCACAATTTGGTTGTTGTCTAATTTAATGAGAGACTGAAAGGGAGTGTGATGAAGAGCACCACAAATACTAAGCTAGATGAAGTGCTCTTCATGTTTTTCTTAAGTAATTAATTAAGTTGAATAATACTTTGGTTATGGTTTTAGTATAATTTTTATTACATGATTTCCCTTATATACATATATGTAGCAAAAGTACGTTGGGGAATTATTACAGTATAAAAAGTTAAAAAAAAACTTGGTTATTGTTAGAAATAAAAATCATAAAATTTGACCATTAATACAATATTAACTTGATTAGCAGATTAATACAATATATTAATTACAAATAATAAAATCATAAAAAATGTGAGTCATTTTAGAAATAATAAATTTCATAATTATATAATTTTTTTTATTGGTGGTTCAAATGTTACAAGAGTAAACAAAAAAAGAATTTATTTTGAAAATTTTATGTGGATATTGACGTGTCTTGCAACTGGCAAGTAACGAACCCTGTCCTCCAAAACACAGAGTTACTTTAATGAGTAAATAGATCTTGAAATTGTAGTCATTCACAATCTAATCTATTAGAAATAAAAGTATACATTAGTTTTTGAAAGTTTATCTTGTCAACTGAAAATTTATTTCGTCAATTAGTTTGTCGGCAAAATATAATTTCAGAGATTAAATATGTAATTTTATCTTCCTAAAAAAATAAAGTGACGAATATGTAGATAAACCTTGACGAATAGTACTTCTTAAATGGCTTTAAAATTACATATGTAGCATATATTTTGCTAGAGTAAAAATTACCCCTGGTTGAAAAATAAATGAAAAGATTATTATTTGCCACTCTCATCACCAACTTATATACATTTTTAAAATATTCTCATAGTAGCTTTTCTAAAGCTAGTATCTCCTATTATTTTTTGTTTGTTAAATATTTCAAGACAAAATCTTACAATTTGATGAATTATAATCTATGAAATAAAGTTAATATTAGAAAGTAGTGTGAAATTCCAATTTATCTGGTTAATTATAATTTATTATCATATTTTATTAACATCGCAATAAATTATATCTTTTTTTATCTCATTTACTATATAAAGATATAATTGCTAGTAAAAAAAGCATAAAATTTCAAATGGGAAAGGTCAAGTTATATAATAACAATAATGGCCCAAATAAAATTTAATAAAATATTAATATTAAATTATATAGTAATATATTTAGTTATAACCTCATTATCTATATCTATACTACTTATAAAGGGAAAACCCAAAATAACCACCCACCATGATGTAATTTGTGGTTCTCCAAAAATTATATATAACTTAATGTTCCTCTCCACCTAATATATGTTCATATTATTTTGGTTAATTATTTTTTATTCTTACATTATGACTATCAATCTTTAATGTAGAACATTACACCAATCAAATAAATTCAACTATAGATTACAAATATTTAACACACAATATTATGTTTGACATTTATGACATACAAACTACACATTATAAATGATAGGAAAGCGGGTTGACAGACACGATAATGACTATCAACACGCTAGTTAATAATAAAGTATATATATATATATAATTAGTGGCAAAGACAAAGTAGTAAAGTCACATAATATTCAAAGTTTATGTCATGTATATATATAGGTTGGTGGTTCGATTCTTACACCTCTACTTTTTCTCGTAAAACCCTCACATTAATAAAAGAAAATCACTCATTATTGGAAATCAAACTCATACGCCTTGGCTAAAAATCAATTATCTCAATCCCTAGAAGAAAAGAACTTACATTATCATTATTCATAAATTTGATTATATTTATCTAAAATTTAAAATGAACCTTTCAAAATTCGTATTAGTCCAAGTGTCCAACACCGCGGGAAGTAGAAATAATAAAATTAGATAACTCAGAAGTTGAGTTAACCCTACACCAGTGTTGTTGAAACCGGACCGGACCGGACGGTCCGACCGGTCTGACCGCTGACCGGACTTGAAAACGGCTCTGGTTTGCCGTCTTAACCGAATGAGAGTTGGACCGCTTTGAACCGGAAAAAATCCGGTCCGACCATGTTAAACCCGGTTAAACCGGATTAACCCGGGAAGTAAACCGAATGACTCACTTAAAAAAAAAAAAATGGGACAACGTTCTAATATTTTGTTTTACTACGGTCCAAAAAAGATAAAGAGGTATTATTTCATATAATTATACATAATTATTAATTATATAAAGTTTGACATTTATATATAACTATATATTTATAAATAAAAATTATTAATTATGTACGAAATCACCCGGTCAGACCGGACGATTTAACCGTTTAAACCGGTTAAACCTAATACGGGACCTCTGCCGGTTTGACGTCCGGCTCGGGTTTCACAACACTGCCCTACACAACATATGAATTTGAAATAAAAGAAATATTGATCACTAAAAAATTGTGTTGCTTCAACAAAACTTCTAAGTGTGTTTTAAAAGATAGGTTTTAGGAGTCGTGTTAAATTGAATTGACTATTTATGTTTTATTGTTATTATTATTGAAACTATGGACTTCAATTTTGTAAGAGAAATTCTAGAGTATTATGATGGTTTTATTTATAAGATATTTTGTATTTGTATATAATATTTATTAATTTTTTCTCTAACGTGGTCATATTAAAGACTTTGATTATTTGTATATAGTTGTTATTAGTGATACTATAAACTAATAAATAATATTTAAATTACATAATAATTGTAAAATTACAATATAATTTAAAAAGAATAAAAAATTAACTAATTTTATTGGTATATAAAATTTAATTAAAAACATCGTATAAAGTATCAACCATGCATAAACAAGTAATTAGATGTGACGGCCAATACCTTATCCCACGTGTCACACAAGAGTAACTACGAATAGTCAAAGTATTAATAATTAGTTATTTTGGATTGTAATCTCAAATTAAAGGCCTTGCACCCTTGTCCCCATGCAAGAAGGAAAGCATTTTCGTCCCACTTTCCTTCACATGATTTTCATTGACAAAATAGCACCCAATATTGCCACATTTTTTTATTTCATTATGCATGCTTTAACTAATGATTATTAAGAAAGAATTAGAATAATTATAAATAATAAATGGGAGTTGGGTTGGTTTAGAAATAAGAATACAAAAAATTAAAGAAGAAAAGCTAAAGGGTTAGTACCATATCATCAACTAAATGTGGAACTTAAATTTAAAATAAGTTGGTTTGTCCTAATTGGTGAAAGTGACAAATTAAAGAATACTTAACCAAAAATGTGCTTTCTCAGAAGCTGCAGATTAAGAAAGTCTTGAATTTCAAAGATGCCTATTACAAATATGGGCTAATGTTCATTGGAAAAGTCTCCATCAAAATATTTATACCCATTCTTTTTGGAGGACTTTCAAAACACTTGGCCAAAATCTTAGTTTTGGTGACTCGGAAAAAAGATCAAAGGGGCATGCATCTGGACTATTCATTGGACTATGATTGAAAGCTTTCTTATGCAAAGAAAGTGATTACTCATGATAGTTAACGGGATCCTCTCCACTAGAGAAAAGTTTTATATTTTGTATATAATTTTAAGGAAAAAATGTCACCATAATATAAATAAAAAGATACAAATGTTATTATACTTTGCTTTTTCTATCACTTTCCTCTCAGATAGTAGAAATGATATTGACTCGACTCAAATATTTAATTCTCCTAAAAATTTCATTCATGCACTGGGGAATAAAGCTAAAAGGTCATTTTCATTTTGGTATTTATAGAGGAAAGGTTTATCTAATTGCAGCAATATATGAATTTTACTAAAACCTTTCACACGATGCTCTTGCATATGGTCTTAATATTAGAAGAGATAAAATAACAGCTTCTTGTTTGAGGAAACACATAACTTTAGTTATAGGACACAATTGGAAAAAAAGGCAGCGAAGTGACGGAATTAAGTGCTTTTTGCCACTGAAATTGTACAAGGTAGGGGTAAAACAGAGGATTTATGGCCCCAATTAAAAAGGAGAAAGTCTTTGGATAGAGAAAAATGTAATCCCCATGAGTGGAGATAGTGAAAATTGAGTAACACATATTTGGCGTGGGACACATTTTCTAATGGAGTCAATAAAACTCGACCAAATTTGCTAAATTTTAGATGAAACACTATTGTAAAGCAATGTCGATCTATAGACAATTAAACTTTGCTAGGGATAATACCATGATACGTTTCCCTACTTTTAGTTTTTTTTCTTCTTATTATTTAGGAAAAGTCTATAAAAATAACAACTTTATATGTAACTACTATGAAATATTACTTCTCCATAGTATTCATTAAATTTTAGTCTCTATATAAATGTTAAATTAATATAGATGAAAAATTTGTATTAATATCAACTTTTAGATTATTTTTATTTTATTTTTTATGTAGGAGAATATCATTGTGTTAAACACTTCCGACTTTGAAATTTATTTAACTTCTTTTCAACCAATTCGTATTTGATGATGGTTTCCTCTAATCGCGTTGTTATTATTATGAGTGCCGTCATGACAATGGTTTCCTTATTTGCCTATTAGTCATTCAATAATATAAAAACTAATTTCAACAAATGGTAAAGTTTAAGGAATAATTAGAAGGAAAAATAGTTCATGATATCTACTTATTAAAATATAAAAATTACAATAGATTTTATGCATTTTTTCCTTTTTTTATTTCCATTTTGCAATATATGTGATATGTTATATTCTTATGTGTAAACAATTTATAGATTACATTGGTGGAAAATATATTGTTTTTCATTTAAAATACTTCTAATTTCTTTTCAACATGCCTCAGACGCTCACAAATTTTATGAGATTAGAAGAGCTCCCAATAATTCTGTAAAGCATTTTTGCGGCTAAGATAATATGGCTTGAATGTCGCCAAGAATGAAGGCAATTGTGTTACATTTGTGGACAAATTTTCAACCTGAAGTAAACTAATAACTAATTAACCAGATAAGAATCTCTGAAGAATGAAGATTAGATACGGATCATTGTATTTTATTATTGATTTTTTTTGGTTTCCCATATATATCTTCGCACTTGAGGCAATTTTGTCCGAGCCAGGAACATCCATAGGTACGTGGGGCTAACTCTCCCAACAGACATTTTTTCCATCCACAAGACTCGAACCCGAGTTCTTGCTTAAGAGGAATCAAACATGTACCACTTGAACTAACACCCGTTATATTTTATTATTGATTGATGCAATGAATATAAAAGGTCAAATAATTTGTACACTTAATAATTACAATGGTTTTCATTTTCTCACATCATCAAGCACCTTCCGTTTGCACTAACATTCATTGAACGTGAGGAAAGAGTTAAATTTAAAATATTTTGTTTCTGAAAACGGCTACTTGTGTAAGAAAGGCAAAGTGTCTTTGGCATATTGACAGCAATTCATTGACCATGTGTTTGCTACACATGTCATATATCAAATCTTCATACAAAATCATTCTAGTCATAAGAAAATAATATATAATTGTAGAAAAAATTAATAAGATGATCTATTATTTTCCCATAGTTTTTCAAAAATAAACTTAAAATTGCAGCTTTTAATTATTTTTTTAATGTGATAGATTATAAACTCATCTTTTATTTATGAAAGGAAAAAAATGATTGTAAGTTGCTTTCTTTGAATTCTTTATTTTTCTAATCAATTTCATTTCTTATTTTATTCCTTAAATTTCAATTGAATTTTTGTCTTTTTTATTAACGTCTCATTGAATTATTTTTTTATAATTTTATGCACTATTTATTTTGTGAATTATTTAAGTTTTGCAATTTTTATTTATTATGTTTCATTCTATTTTTAAATCTTGATATTGGTTTTTATTTTAATATTTTTAGTCTTTGTCGTGATATATTAGAAATTATTTTTTTAGTAAATATATATATTTATATATGATGATGATAATATATTAAAAAATATATACTCCAATATATTATAAAAAATAACTAAAAAAACATTAAAGGTGGAACTTTAAAAGTGAAATGTTTCATGAAATGAGAATAAATTTTGCCGCAAATGATTGATACTTTAAGCATGACAATATTTAATGTGATGAAATTAATTAAAATTTGCTTAAACTTTAGAGTTTAGACAACCACGTAGAATTTTTTTTGTACTTATATTTGAGTTAGGAGGGAATATAAAGATATGAAGAAAAGAAATTCAATTATTTTTAGCTAGAGTCTCCTCAATTGATTGGTCAAGTTTATTTTTGGTAATGCCTAAGGAATATTTTTGGTAATGCTTGCGATATTCTTTATCTTTTGAGTAAAAAACTAATGTCTTTCATAACACGTGATTGCATCTCTCAATAAACATCACTCTCAGAAATTGAACCTTTAATCTATCATCTATCCGGGTCTTATCATCACAGTAATTGAGTGGTGAAGATTGGGAACTTTAAATACTAAATAATGTGCTTCAAACCTGTTCTATCTCTTTTGAAGAACACCCCAACAACAAAGTGTCTCATTCCTTATATACAAATCTTATCATTGTTAAAAACAAAATAAATCTAATTAAATATTCAAAAAATTAAAATATTTTGAGAAAATTACACTGAGATTTCGTAAAGTTAATTAAATTTACGATATTTTAAAAAAAGTTACACTCCCCTACATCTATATTAGTTTTAATATGTTTCTTGAACAATAGCATTTTGACGAAAATTGTTTTTGAACAAGAGCGCTTTGATGAATTTTCTCTTCACTTAAATGACTTTATTTTTTTAAAATAAATATTTTTTTAGGTAGGAGTAACTTGAAATATATTATTTATAATATCATATTATTATACAGAGCAAATGCAAAAATTATTATAAAAAGGGTTTTGTCTAAATATTTTGAGACTTTGGACAAAATTTATGTTTGAAACTAGTTTAATATAAGTAATTAATGTTTGAAAATGACGAGTGCTGCATGTCAATGTATTATATATGTTAAAGAAGAGTGTTGATCCACTTACTCCACGAGTAAGTTTTTAAAACTTATTTCTTATCTTAATTATCAATTTTATGAACATTTAATGGTTTAGATCTACTCATTAATTGGAATCATTGAATTTCCCTAGAATTGATAACTAGGATAGAGAGTAAATTTAAAAAACTTACTCATAAGGAAGACGACTTTAGCACTATACAAAAAAATGCAATATATATATATATATATACTATTAATATAAATATTTATTTACTGTCAGTTTATCATCAAATATTCATTTGCATTACTTTTTTTTGAAGAATAAATGATAATTATAAATATATAATGAATAATAGACTGATTGTATATAAAAGTTTTACACTTTAATTATATACAATTTTTCTCATAAAAAAGTTAATCGATCACTTCAAAAAAGAAATCACAATATAGTTAATAAGTAGAAGGAAAGAGTAAGGGTAAGCATTTAGAAGATTTAGATTTACCAAATACCAAATCCTAATAGGAAAATGTAAAGTTAAAGGTACAATAATGTGATATGACAAATAATGGGAAGGTGACTCACATTATATTCCACCAGTTTCCTTCTCTCTCCATAATATTTCCTATCATCATCGTCCAATCTCAAATATAACATAAATATAAGATACTATATAATTTTTCGAGATAAATAGTTTAGAAGCATTTTATAAAACTTAATAATTATCATACTAAAAAGCTAAAACTAAATAACCTTAAGTAATATAAGTTAAAATCGTTAAAGGTGTAAAAAGAATTCGGCCTTAAATTATGGGGTTTTTGGCAATCACACCTCGATTATTGCATAATGGGACTCCCTTTATAGAGTTCTCACTTCAAAACAAGTTTTATCAAACATTATTTCTAATTTAAAATTACAAGAATAATCAATAATCTTTTTTGTAAGAGAAACAACACCCTTGTGTTGTCTCTGTCTTCTTATGCCATAAATAGTGGAATAGTACCAAGTAGGCGCATCCAAAATCCAATAGAATTTTCTTGGTCCCAAATTGCCAATGACTATACACTTGTGTTCATTAATCATTATCCATATGAAGAAACAAAAGAATAAAACATAAAATTACAAATAATAACGTCATATGTTGATGTCACCCTAACCCCTAGAATGCACTTCTCACGTGGTTGCCTTCCCTTTCATTGACCCACGTATGTCGTCATCCTTATTTATGTGGGACCCGCTTCTTGTGCACATACGCTACAATTCTCAACCATGTCTTTTATTCTTTATTTCTTTTTTCTCATTCTTCTTTTTTTCATTGGGACAAGTATATTATTGGATAGATAATGTCTTGCCATTAATAAATGTTGGGTTTTTTAAAAAAAATTATTTTAGACATAAATATTCGTTTTATTGTAAGGTCTAGTCAATATGTCTGGTTGGATCACCATTTCTGTCTAAATATTACATTAGGGATGGAACATGCAAAAGTTTTTCAGTCATAATGTTATTAGATGTTTTTCTTATAAGTAGAATTTTGAAAGTAATGAAAATGATTGATTAACATTTTATGAGGAATGATTTGGTATATAATATAATATAATATATCAGTTCTGACATGTGACCTCCCAGTGAATATACTGAGCGTGTCACCCATTAAATTTAAATACTCACTCTAGTATTTATTCCCCTCCCAAGGTAGCTCTCCACGACTCGAACCAGTGACCTCAGAGATAAATAGTCACTATACCACTGAGTCACTACCATTAAGGTGTAATGGTAGCGACTCAGTGATATAGTGACTGTTTATCCCTCAGGTCACGAGTTCGAGTCGCGGAAGGCTCCATTGGAGGGGAATAAAATTCTGCAAGGAGTATTTAAGCTTAATGGGTGACACACTCAGTATATTCATGTGACCTCCCAGACTCATGAATATACTGGGCGTGCCACCCATTAAGCTTAAATATTTCCTACAGTATTTTATTCTTCTCCCAGAGGAGTCTTCCGTGACTCGAACCCGTGACCTCAGAGATAAATAGTCATTATACCACTGAGTTGCTACCATTAAGCGTGTAAGAGGGTCAGCTACCCAACCAATCTTCATACTTAAATACCTTTACTATATAGTTCGACTTCGTTTTGAAATACCTATTATTATATATGACATGGGTAGAGCCAAAGAGTGTGAACCGTAAAAGTTAATGAAAAAAATGAAGGGGTCTCTTAATGGTAGCGACTCAGTGATATAATGACTATTTATCACTGAGGTTACGGATTCGAGTCGCGAAAGGCTCCCCTGGGAGGGGAATAAAATACTGTAGAAATTATTAAGCTTAATTGGTGGCACACCCAGTATATTCATGGGCTTGTGAGGTAGCATGTCATAACTGGGGTGTTACAAAATGTAGCTTAATGGTAGCGACTCAGTGGTATAGTGACTATTTATCCCTAAGGTCACGAGTTCGAGTCGCGAAAGGCTCCCTAAGAGGGGAATAAAATATTGCATGAGGTATTTAAGTTTAATGAGTGACACATCCAGTATATTCATGAGTCATGAGTCTGAGAGGTAACATGTCATAACTGGTAGTTACACATAATTCTTTTAAGTTTGATTAGAGTTAAATAAACTAAAATTGAAGACAATATTAATTAAATTAAAATGTATATATTTAAAAATAGGTCAACTAATACTATGAAACACATATAAAAAATCTCCAAAATCTATATATATATATATATATATATATATATATATTTTGAAATTTAGTAGTTGATTTTTGTTTATGTACATAGAATCTTGATGCTTCATGATTAGACTATCGGTATATGTTTTTAATATTTTCATTGTAACATCTTATCTATGTGTATTACTTTCATTAAGAATTATTGATTCTTAATTATGAAGGGTTAATAATTATCAAGAATGTAAACTATATTTCCACTATCAATTCTCAAACTATTTTCCCTAATGATTAATAAATTAATTTTCAATAATAAGTTTGATATTATGCATTTTATCTTGAAATTATTAGTGGTAAATATAGCTTTGACTTATGAGTAAAATTGATGTCCCATATATTTATACACAACTTTACAATGTCAAAAAATAATTCTATAAGGTGAGCTTAAATTTTTTGCACTATTATATTATTTAACAGATTGAGATATAGATATGCTTTAAGCCAATATATATGAGTTTATTTTCACTTTATATTTCAACATTCTTAAAGAAGAAGGTGTATCATAGGATATGATGCATGTCATCCACCAAAATTATTTTTATTAGTTGTTGGTTCCAACTCATTGGTTTAAGACTATCTATAAATCATTATAGATAGACATATCATTAATCAATTATTTTTTCTGACATCAACCATTTAGGAATAGTTAGGGATATAAATAAACCAAGCCTAGTGTAGTATATTAAAGTTTGAACTTGACTTGTAAAAATGAAGGTACTTTGAGGTTAACTTGTTTAGTTAAATGAGCCAAATATAAAGCTTGAACCAAGTTTGTTTAAAAACTCTAAGGTTTGTGAGCTTGATACATTTAACCCATTGAAAATTTAGCTACGTTTCTTTATCAAGTTTCTCTTTAAATTATTCTTGTCTTTATTAATATTTAACATTGTTATACTAAACTAGACGATAAAAACATATAAGAAAAAAATATAATTCCATATTCATAAATCATAAATATTTTCCATAACTCACACATTGCATCATAATCTAATTTATACAAAATATAAATATAGTAATATAATGATATATATTATTACTGTACTAACTATTAATGTAACCTTTATAAATTTTGAATTCCACTCATTTTAGCTCCAAGCTCAAGTTTATTTGATTAGACAAATAAACAAGCTTCATCAATCATTTAGGGTGTCTATATGGAATATCTCACCAACAATTTGACGCATTTGCACCTAGAAATGATAAAATACAAAAATAAAATATTTTAATGGTATTTATTGTGCTTTTATATTTTCTGTTTATAACTACAAAAATGTTTCTATTAATTTTATTTTACTTAAATATATAATGTGATTTTTAACTCAGTGAAAAAATAATAATGTTATTTTCACAATGAAATTATGATAACTTCAAGTTATTATTTATTTTTTAAACATGTTTTTTAATATGAAGATAAACATAAAAGATAAAAAGCAAAAATAAAAAATAAAAAACTTTGATTTATTACAAGAGAACTAGAGAAATTCTTACATTTGGATTATTCAATTAACTACTAAAATAATTCATGATTCTACATTATAAATCGTTTTGAGGTTGACTTCAAATGATGAGAGTCATCTCAGCATGTCATCACCATTTTCTTCCTTTCATGTGTTTCATCTCTTTTCATCCAAATATTTTTATCCCATTTGCTTTAGCGGCGGCTTTTACCATTTTACTTTAGTCACGAAACTGGTATGTTATATATAAGCGAGTTTGTTGTAAGAGCGACTTAAAATAAACAGAGCAACTTTCTGTTTCTGTTTTCTTCACATTATTAGCCACTCATTTTGAACTCCTTCACACTTCTAAAATGGATTCCTCTTCCATTTTCTACTCATCAAACTCTGACTTCTCCCCTGAATCCTCTTGCTTCAGCTCACCAGAGTTGTTCTCGTTGAATTTCCAGAATGATTACCTTCCATTCAACGAGAACGACTCTGAAGAGATGCTTCTCTATGGCATGATTGCCAACATTCCCCAGGAACCCTTTGACACCACCAAGGTGGTGAAAGAAGAGGAGGTGAGTTCCCGGGGAAGTGGCGATCACACCAGGAAGGAGAAGTCGTATCGAGGTGTCAGGAGAAGGCCATGGGGAAAGTTTGCGGCCGAGATAAGAGACTCAACTAGGCATGGAATAAGGGTTTGGTTAGGGACATTTGATAGTGCAGAAGCAGCAGCTTTAGCTTATGATCAAGCAGCTTTTACCATGAGGGGTTCTGCTGCTATACTCAATTTCCCTATTGAGACTGTTAAGGAATCACTTAGGGAAATGAATTATGGGTCTGAAGATGGGTGCTCCCCTGTTATTGCTCTTAAGAGGAAGCACTCATTGAGAAGGAAAATGGGTGTCAAGAAGAATATAGATAGTAGGATAAACAATGCTGTGGTGTTTGAAGATCTAGGTGCTGATTATTTAGAACAATTGTTGATGTCCTCTGATGAAATTCCTAATCCTTGTTGAATCATCACTTCATCAAGAACAACATATCCAAAC
This sequence comes from Lupinus angustifolius, assembly GCF_001865875.1. Lineage (NCBI taxonomy): Eukaryota > Viridiplantae > Streptophyta > Magnoliopsida > Fabales > Fabaceae > Lupinus > Lupinus angustifolius. The sequence goes on from NW_017718154.1 coordinate 20,105, forward strand.
CACAATTTTAAGCCAAGCTCTATATGTTAGTGATAATTAGTTCTTTGTTTTTTCAATCTATTATCCTTAGTTCTTTTGTTCTTGATTTTTTGATCCCACTTTTTTTATGCCAACAAGGCCTTTGTGCTGTTTGAATTATCAAAGTTGGAGATCATTTATGTGTATCTTTTCTCTCTATGTTTATATTTTCCCTACTCTACTAGGAGATTATTTTTCTTGTTTTCTACAAAGCTTAAAAGATAAGGTATGCAATTGTCTTTTTTGGGCTAAATTTATGTGTACTTGCTTGGGGTGACTTTTGATTTTGTTTTATCACACTATAAGTCACGACTCAAAGTTCTCTACATTATCAAAAAGTATAGTTCTGTTTTTATTTTTAGTTTTACGGATAAGGTATTAACTCACTATAAATAAAAGAATACAAGTATTATTATATTTATTTTTTCTTTAGTTTTTCAAGTGTTTTTCTTTCTATGGGCTAGAGAGGATTCTGAATCCAACATGCATTGTGTTCCACAAATAAAGGGCTTCTTAACCGTTTGGGTAACCTTTTGTCTTAGTGCGTAAGAAATTTAGAGATTTGGCAAACAGATTTTTATATAACATTGCATTTCAACCATCAATTCTATGCAGTATCCTATGTAAGAGATATTTCATACAAATGTTATTTAACACTTGGCAATAGTTGGCATAGATGTTCATGTAAGATATTGTATTATCGTATATGGTTGTAAGGATGATCAAGTTTTATTGTAATTTTTTTGACGTATATAAGGATATAAATTAAGTATCATCTTAATGAATGTTGTATTTATAAATTCAAATAGTTGAACTTTTCTTATCATGCTTAGAGCAAGAAGAAGAGATCTTGCTTTATTTAGGTGGAAAATTAATTGTAGGAAGATGGCAAATTACATTATAGGAAGTTCTAAAGTTATTTGACCGTAAGTAGGTGTAAGACTAAAGTGAAAAATCTCCTATTATCATTATGCCCTCTTTAGTTGAGGGAAGAAAATAGAACGAGAGAAGAGATAAAATGATGATAAAGAGGGTAGATTTTGATAGTTGTTTGGTATAAGAGAAAGAGAAGAGAAAAAAAAGTGATATTTGTTGTATAAACTATAATACCCTTATCATATTAGCTTTAACACTAAATTATAATTTAAAAATAATTTTATTGTTAAAACTAATAAATACATATTTTTAAAATTATTTTGAAATTTAATTAAAACAATAGTTATACATTAAATACTATTTTTAGAAACATATGCAAAATTAAGTGTTTTTTCATTTTTATGTGTTATTATAATTTTTTGAAAATGATGACAAAATTGTTATTTCTTCTCTCTTCCCTCCTCTTCTCTTCAACTAAACAAGAAAGAAATTGAAACTCTCTTCTTATTCTCCCTCATCTCATCTTCTTTCCACTCAAAATTACATATACCAAAGGAAGACTTAGTGTTTCAGTTTGTATATCAAACTAATCAAAACATATCATTTAATAAAAATAAATTAATATTTTATATGATTTGATATAATTATTAGACAGTGATATAAAGACACAGTCTTTCTAAAACTCACCAAGGACCCATTAATGTTCCAATGATGGAGCAAGATCTGGTCCACCATAAGTATATAGATCACTTGTTATAAGAGTTATTCTAATTTTCTGTCCCACTAACTAAAAATTGGTATATAAATAAATAGAAATTTTTTAAAAACAAAATATTAAATTTTTATATTACTTTCTCAAAACTGATTGAACTGGGATATGGTTTGGGATAAGGATGACAAAAAAATCTGACTCGTGGGTACTCATGAAAATACCTACAACGGGTATCCACAATAATAGCTTATGGGCGGGAGTGAGTTTTGTGATACCCGCCCCACGGGTACACACAAATTTATATATTTAGTTTTTAGATAAACTTTTATATATATTTATTATTATTTTAAGATTATATATCATCATAATTAAGATTAAAAACTCGTTGGGAACCCACAAATACTCGCTACCCACGTGGGTACTCACAAATATTGCGAGTTTGGGTACGGAAAAGCACTACCCGCACTTATTGTCATCTCTAGTTTGGGATAGAGTGTGTGATAGAAGTTCTTTGTCCCCACAATAATAAAGGCAACATTGTGATTTTTAACGTGGGACATGCTTCTTTTTTTATAAATGTGGAAAATGATAAAATTAGTTATCAAACTTTTATGTTAAAAAACAAGTGGCGTGCTTACTTTGGGTTGGGATGGATGAGAAAAAAGAAAAGAAAAAAAAGGAAATCTTCATCTATGAAATGAAAATATGAACCATAATAAATGGATCAAATACCACATCTTTGCTCAAAGGTCTAAACTTTAAATCATTAGATCATCTCCAATGGAGAAATTTTTTTTCTATTTTTATTTAGATTCCACACATTATTTTATATTTTATTATAACTCTATATAAAATAAGAATAATATTTATTTTTTCTCCTTGACAAATAATCATTTTATTCTTATTTGGATCTCACAACCTATCATACACTTTTATATTTTACAATGTGATACACTCAATTTATCTATGGGCAAGGAGATCATATATCAAGACTAGGGTGGCACAAATAATAATAAATAGTAATACAATAACAATGGTCTAATATTATTTTAAAGTCCATCCGAATTTATTTTAATTATATTAGATATAGAAATATATCCTCAACCACTTCATTAGGAATAATTTAGTCCAAATATATTATTTTATATTGATACTCAACATATTTAATTATTGTCTTATTCCAATGAATTAGTACATTTGTCCAATGAGCTGAGAACAGCCAAAATAGAGTAAATAATTAAAAAAAAAATAGTTAATAGTTAATACTAGTTCATAAAAGAGTAAATACAAGGGTATAAAATTTGCAAGAGCTATATCAAAAATTCTCTTCACTCATACCTTTGACAAAGCATATAAGTTACAGTTAAGAAACCTGATGATGATACTTCACTGTCTATTCATATTCTTTTATGCTTATGCATGTTGAATGAATATTTCTGAGATGGGGATAAGCTTGATGGGTGCATCCATTGACATTGTAACCCTTTATATGATTTTAGTTACTCAAACTCCACGAAGTTTCCTCATAGCCAACAGATTAGATTTTTCCAACTTCAGACCAAAAATACTAGAGAAAAAGGTGAGATTGGCTTACTTGAGCCACAAACAAAATTAATTAAGATAATGTCAATTTGGTTCACTTTAAATAAGGTGGGGGCTTTAAATGGATTTGCTTAAAGAGCTATCCCATCATATCTTACATATTCGAGACTCAAATAAAATTGTTTATCTACATACCAACATTACTAATAATACTTTAATAGGGAAGATAATGAAAACCGAACATGTGAGTACTCGTCTGAATCCAACCTAAATTATGAGAGAAATCTAATGTGTCTGGGTTCGGATTTTACCTTAGTTCAACTTCTAGATTTGGGTTTGGTATAGTTGATACCCTACTCTGAACTTGCCCCGAACTCGATTAATATATGTAAAATAGTAAAATTAGACATAAATGCATATATAAAACATATATATATATATATATATATATATATATATATATATATGTATGTTTTATATATGCATTTATGTCTAATTTTACTATTTTACATATATTAATCGAGTTCGGGGCAAGTTCAGAGTAGGGTATCAACTATACCAAACCCAAATCTAGAAGTTGAACTAAGGTAAAATCCGAACCCAGACACATTAGATTTCTCTCATAATTTAGGTTGGATTCAGACGAGTACTCACATGTTCGGTTTTCATTATCTTCCCTATTAAAGTATTATTAGTAATGTTGGTATGTAGATAAACAATTTTATTTGAGTCTCGAATATGTAAGATATGATGGGATAGCTCTTTAAGCAAATCCATTTAAAGCCCCCACCTTATTTAAAGTGAACCAAATTGACATTATCTTAATTAATTTTGTTTGTGGCTCAAGTAAGCCAATCTCACCTTTTTCTCTAGTATTTTTGGTCTGAAGTTGGAAAAATCTAATCTGTTGGCTATGAGGAAACTTCGTGGAGTTTGAGTAACTAAAATCATATAAAGGGTTACAATGTCAATGGATGCACCCATCAAGCTTATCCCCATCTCAGAAATATTCATTCAACATGCATAAGCATAAAAGAATATGAATAGACAGTGAAGTATCATCATCAGGTTTCTTAACTGTAACTTATATGCTTTGTCAAAGGTATGAGTGAAGAGAATTTTTGATATAGCTCTTGCAAATTTTATACCCTTGTATTTACTCTTTTATGAACTAGTATTAACTATTAACTATTTTTTTTTTAATTATTTACTCTATTTTGGCTGTTCTCAGCTCATTGGACAAATGTACTAATTCATTGGAATAAGACAATAATTAAATATGTTGAGTATCAATATAAAATAATATATTTGGACTAAATTATTCCTAATGAAGTGGTTGAGGATATATTTCTATATCTAATATAATTAAAATAAATTCGGATGGACTTTAAAATAATATTAGACCATTGTTATTGTATTACTATTTATTATTATTTGTGCCACCCTAGTCTTGATATATGATCTCCTTGCCCATAGATAAATTGAGTGTATCACCCTCAAACTTAAATACTCGATATAATATTTTATTCCTGAAAGGGACCTCCATCTGTTAAATTGTGATTATGAGAAGAAGAGAGGAAGAATTGAACAGATAATTACTCAAGGAAATACATCTTGAAAGCTTTGTTTTTGGTTATTTTGAAACTTTCCTTTTTGGGTAATTTTTGGTTGTTAATTCTGTTTTTCGGTTTGGCAGTTTTTCCTCTTTTAGAAAGTTTCTGTTTTCTTCTTCTTTTCTGTTTTAGAATCAGTGTGTATATAAACTGGTTCTGTCTTGGTGTAATTCATCAATTAAAAGTGAGTTCAATAAAGCATATGAGGTATATTCATTGAATGGTGATTAGTTCTTCTTCTACTTTCTTTCTTCTCTCACAAATCTCATTACCATTGCAACTTCTCTGATTTCTTTTGCTTCTTCTTACTGTCTACTGCAACTATGGGCATGCCATCTTTTTAAGATGGTATCAGAGCATAAAGCTCTGCTGCGACTCTATCACCTGAATATTTGTGCATAATCTCATCTTGATTATAAGCCTTTCCTTTCACGAAAAATTCTTGATGGCTACTAGTGTCTTAAGTATCCATCAAGCCCTTACTTCATACACCCTAATGAGAACCCTGGATCAGCTCTCGTATCAGTTCCTCTAAAAGGAGGAAACTACCATTCTTGGTCAAAGGCTATGGCTATGGCCCTGAAAACCAAGAATAAGCTTCAATTCATAGATGGTGAATTGCCAAAACCTCTTAATGATGATCCCTTGTTTGCTACTTGGGATAGATGCAACACATTGGTTCTGTCATGGATCAATCAATCTCTGGATCCATCCATAGCAGAAAGTGTTCTTTGGCTAGAGACAGCATTTGAAGTGTGGAGTGATTTGAAGGAAAGATACTATCAAGGAGATATCTTTCGCATATGTGATGTTCAAGAGGATCTTTACAGATTAAGACAAGGTAATCTCTCAATTGATGCCTATTACACTCAATTGAAGCGCCTTTGGCAAGAATTGGACAATTTTAGACCCATTCCTTGCTGTATGTGTGAATTCAAATGCAAAAGCACTGTGGTTCCCATTGTGAAAGCCTACAGGGAAAATGACTATATCATAAGATTCTTGAAGGGATTGAATGAGCAATACTCAGCAGTGAGGTCCCAAATCATGCTTATGGAACCTCTCCCAGGCATCAACAAGGCATTCTCTCTACTTGTTCAGCAAGAAAGGCAATTAAACAACCCTTATGATGAATCCAGGGTGTTAACCAACAATGCAGATGAAGCATATGGCAGAGGAAGAGCTAGAGGAAGAGGATTCAGAGGGACTGCACCAGGAAGGGGAAGAAGCTATCAAGGAAGAGGAACAAAATTGTGCACATACTGCAACAAGACAGGGCATACAATAGATGTATGCTACAAGAAACATGGATATCCTCCTAGTTTCAAAACAAACAACAATGTGAACCACATTATGAGTAATGAAGATGATGGAATCAACAACAATGCTGATGCTGAACAAAATTCAGATGATCCAGGAATAATGCCATTCACTATGGACCAACAGCAAGCCATATTAGCTCTAATGAAGCAACAACAAACAAACTCTCAACCTTTGCACATCACCAATCAAATTAGCTCCAATCCAACAGGTATTTCACACACTATAAATAACTTATCAATATCAAAAGACTGGATACTTGACACTGGGGCAACAGATCATGTTTGCTACTCAATGTCAAACTTCCAATCTTTCAAAAGAATACCTCCTATCCATGTGAAACTGCCTAATGGGAGTGATGTTATTGCATACATTGCTGGAACTGTTCTTTTTTCAAATAACCTGTACCTATCCAATGTTCTTTTCATTCCTTCTTTCAAATTTAACATTATATCTGTTTCCAAGCTTACTGTGTGCCTTAACTGTGAATTGATTTTCTCAAAAGTGAAATGTGTAATTCAGGAACAGAATACCTTGAGGATGATTGGTGCAGCTGAGATTAGGGGAGGATTATACATTGTCAATAACAATAGTTTGATTAGTAATATCCCTCATGTAAATCAGTTTAATACTTACAAGAATGATGTATGGCATAAGAGGCTAGGACATTTATCTCATGCCAAATTAATGAATATGCAAAAACAGTTTCCTTTCATTCAAATAAAACCTTCTATTGATCCTTGTGAAACTTGTTTATATGCTAAACAGAAGAAACTCCCTTTTCAGCATAGCATATCTGAATCTTTAAATGCTTTTGATCTTGTTCATGTTGATATATGGGGTCCCTTATCTGTTCCTTCTTTAGGTGGTCATAGATACTTTATAACTATTGTTGATGATAAGTCAAGGCATACTTGGATTTATCTTATGAAACTTAAATCTGAAGCCTCTAGCCTGCTAAAAGGATTTGTCAACTTTGTAGAAACCCAATTCAGTATCAAAACCAAATGCATTAGGACTGATAATGGCCTTGAGTTTAAGATGACTGACTTCTATGCCTTAAAAGGAATCACACATGAAACAACTTGTGTTGAAACTCCTCAACAAAATGGGATAGTTGAGAGAAAGCATCAACATATATTAGGGGTAGCTAGATCCCTCCTTTTTCAATCCTCTCTTCCAAAATGTTTTTGGAACTTTGCTGTTAATCATGCAGTATTTTTGATTAATAGACAACCTAGCCCTTACCTAGACCAAAAATCACCATACCAAATCCTGTTCAAGCATGACCCCAACTTAATGAACATCAGAGTTTTTGGATGTTTGTGTTTTGCTGCCACTCTTACTAATCATAGGAAGAAACTTGACCCTAGATCTAGAAGATGTATCTTTCTTGGTTTTAAGGCTGGCACAAAGGGATATATAGTATTTGACACAAAGAATAGGGAAACTTTTGTGTCTAGGAATGTGATCTTTTATGAACATGTTTTCCCTTTCATTTCTGATAATACAAGTAGTGAAGACAAAAATGAATTGTCTCTGCCTACCTCTCCTTATATGCCTTGTGACCATTTTCTTGATTACCCTACTCATCATGATGACACCAGTAATGGAAACAATGCCAACAACACTGAAACATTGCAGCCTGAGGTTGAATTTGATAATGATCAAAATATTCATGCTACTGATGATAATAATTCTACTAATATTCAAGACAATGACACTGATCTTGTTAATAATGAGCCTAGCCACAGTATTAGGAGATCCACTAGAATTAAAGGGCCTCCATCTCACTTGCAAGACTATCACTGCTTACTGTCTTTGAAGGATTCTGGCACTAGTGTACAGAGGACCAAGCATCCAATCTCAGACTACATGTCTTACAGTGCTCTCTCCAACAAATTTAGACATTTTATCCTAAACATCAATGCTCACACTGAGCCTTACTCATATGAAGAGGCAATAAAACATGAGCATTGGAAGACTGCTATAGATTGTGAGCTGAAGGCTCTCAACAATAATCAAACTTGGATCCTTACCAAGCTCCCTAAAGATAAAAAGTCTATAGGATGTAAATGGATCTTCAAAGTTAAACATAATGCTGATGGAACCATAAACAAATACAAAGCTAGACTAGTTGCTAAGGGTTACAACCAAACTGCAGGTCTAGATTATTTTGAAACATTTAGCCCTGTTGTCAAAATGACAACAATTAGGACTTTACTTGCTATATGTGCTGTTAAAAACTGGCACATCCACCAAATGGATGTGAACACAGCCTTCTTACATGGTGACTTGCTGGAAGAAGTTTACATGAAGCCCCCTCTGGGTTTGTGTGTGCAAGATCCTAGCTTGGTTTGCAAGTTACAGAAATCCCTTTATGGATTAAAGCAAGCTAGAAGGCAATGGAATGCAAAGCTTACCTGCATCTTAACAAAATTCGGGTACACTCAATCCAAAGCTGACTATTCTTTATTTTCCAAATCTGTTAATAACAAATTCACTGCTATTCTTGTATATGTTGATGACTTAATGGTTGCAGGGAATAATTTGGAGGAAATCACTCAACTAAAGACATTTATGAACAAACAATTCAACATCAAGGATTTGGGAGAATTAAGGTACTTTCTTGGAATAGAGGTGGCTAGATCATCAAAGGGCATCAACATATGTCAAAGGAAATACACATTGGATCTGCTGAATGACACAGGCCTTCTTGGTTCTAAGCCCTGCTCAACACCTATGGATCCAAACACCAAACTGTTTGGGAATTGTGGTCATCCCCTAACTGACCCTTGGAATATAGAAGGTTAATTGGAAGGCTAATCTATCTCACACACACCAGGCTAGATATTTCTTATTGAGTAAGTCACCTAAGCCAATTTTTGGCAAAACCCACTGATGCACATTATGAAGCTGGATTGAGGATTGTAAAATATCTCAAGCATGACCCAGGAAGAGGGCTCTTTTATCCAACTCAGAATACAACTAAACTGACTGGTTTCAGTGACTCAGATTGGGGCACTTGTGTTGATACTAGAAGATCTATCACAGGATTTTGTTTTCTTATTGGAAATGCCTTGATCTCATGGAAAAGCAAAAGACAGAAAACTGTGTCTAGATCCTCTGCAGAAGCAGAGTATCGTGCTTTGGCTTTGGCTGGATGTGAGGCAAGATGGTTCAGTTACTTACTGCCTGATTTGCAGATTGATCATGTCACTCCCATTATGCTCTATTGTGACAATCAATCTGCTCTTCACATTGCTGCCAATCCCGTCTTCCATGAAAGAACAAAGCATATCGAAATTGATTGCCATTCAATTCGAGAAAGAGTTCAAGATGGTGAGGTTCATCTTCTTCCTATTTCTACAGAAAATCAGTTGGCAGATTGCTTGACTAAAGGTCTTCATAAAGGAGTTTTTAATCGTCTCATTAGCAAGCTTGGAATGTCTAGTATCCATGGTCCAGCTTGTGGAGGCGTGTTAAATTGTGATTATGAGAAGAAGAGAGGAAGAATTGAACAGATAATTACTCAAGGAAATACATCTTGAAAGCTTTGTTTTTGGTTATTTTGAAACTTTCCTTTTTGGGTAATTTTTGGTTGTTAATTCTGTTTTTCGGTTTGGCAGTTTTTCCTCTTTTAGAAAGTTTCTGTTTTCTTCTTCTTTTCTGTTTTAGAATCAGTGTGTATATAAACTGGTTCTGTCTTGGTGTAATTCATCAATTAAAAGTGAGTTCAATAAAGCATATGAGGTATATTCATTGAATGGTGATTAGTTCTTCTTCTACTTTCTTTCTTCTCTCACAAATCTCATTACCATTGCAACTTCTCTGATTTCTTTTGCTTCTTCTTACTGTCTACTGCAACTATGGGCATGCCATCTTTTTAAGACCATCGACGAAAGAACACATAACCTCAGGAAATTATATTCATTAAGCTGCTAATTATAAATGCAACCGAATTATATTCCATATAACATTATGAATATACTTAATGTGCTGCCCTCAAACTTAAATAACTATGCAATATTTTGTTTCCTCTTAAAGGTAGCGACACAATGAAATCAATAATTATAAGTCCATGATATTATGTGTTCGAGTTGTGAAAAGAAATATAATATTACACTAATATTTGAACTTGAGGTGACATATTCAATAAAATCTACACACTAACAGTGTAAATATTTATACACAGTCAGTGCATCATCCACCATCTATCTGTATTACTTTTATTTAAAAGTTAATGATAATTTGAAATAAAATGAGTAATAGATGATGCAGTGACAATGTAAAAATATCTTACACTGTCAAAATATATATCCTTTTCTCTATTCGTAAATATAGGACTGAAGTGTTACATTATTGATCTATCATGACACTGTTATTATTGGAACCAAAGTAAATTGGTTCACATCGTATAGAAGCACATTTCTTTTTTTTTAATCGTATAGAAGCACATTTTTTTTTGTTATCGTATAGAAGCACATTTTTTTGGTTATCGTATAGAAGCCCATTTTTTTGGTTGTCGAATAGGAGCACATTGATAAGATAAAAGAAATAGCAAACATTATAAGTTGATAAGTTGATATACTACAATTGCATTTTTATTTCTCTTCTATTTAATTAATTTCACATGTTTGCATAGTTGCGTTTACGAAACAATCTCTAATATCTAATTGTCACGAGATACATGATTATGCCCAATAAATTTCAAGGTCAAGACTTGGTAATAATAGGCCAAGACCAAGAAATACGAGTCCAAATTATAAATGCAATTATAATAAGAAGAGGTTCAAAATTATTATATGATCTAACATCATAGATAAATCTCTAATATTTATTAATAAAATTGAAAATTAAATGAGTTTATTTTAAATCATAATAGATATGTAATTGAGATCAATAGTCATGTATCGTATGTTTTGGTATTAATTTAGTCAAAAACAATTATTTAATTTTGATTAAACATGGGCTCTACTCAAATGGTGAAGTGAACCTGGCCCCCAATGTAAAAGAGAAAGACATATAGTCTTATTACTCTCATTAAACTAACGGTTAAGACAAATCAAACTTTTACATAGCAACAAGAATTAGGTGAAGTCTAAGGAGCTTTTATTATACAAATACAAATTGTTAAAGGACATTCAATTACTATTCACTACTGACTTTTCATGAGTACGTGTCATATTAGGCCAATAGGCCCTATGTCCTAACCTAACTTTTTGGTCGATGATTGAAGACTGGTTCTTGGATATAAGCAATTTTAGAGCATCTTCATTCCTGCACTCTAGTAGTATTCTTATTAAATTATGAATATTTTTCACTCATTTATCATGTGTTGCTCACATGATTTTTTCCTTTGGTCTTCAAAATTCTCATTTGAATATTTATTATTACTACCAAGATTTGCACCGACGACTGTTCCGTCTCGACTCAGGCCCCCAGTTTTGCAGTGACCGTCACCCCTCCTACTCATCGTGCCTATGTATTCTTACACAATAAATGCTTATTCTTATAAGAAAATTAGAGTCCCAAAATTAGAAAGGAGGAGATAAAAGTCATTTATCTATACTAATATAAAGGAACTGTTGAACTTTAATGAAAGAAGATGAGTTTTGAGAGAGAAGATGTATGAATGAATAACCTCAGATTCTATATTGAACAATGTATTGAATATCAACATACAACACGTAATTCAAAATGTGTATGTTCTATTTATAGCTACTCAACTAACTTGTCGAATAAGGTAGCTTAACTACTAACTAACTAACAAATTCGATAATCAATTATTCTTATCATTAATTGATTTTTATATCCTTAATTGATTAAAGAGGCTAGTAAGGAAAATTACAATTATTCAACACCCCCCTTAAATTCAAACTTGCTAGACTTTTCACTCCAATCTTTTGTGTAAGTTCTTTAAATCTTCCCTTCTTCAATGGTTTGGTAAACACACCTGCCAATTGGTTTTCTAAAGTAAAGAATTCCAACTTTATCTTCCCTTTGGTTACCTGATCTCGAATGTAGTGAAATCTAGTATCTATGTATTTGCTCCTACTATGAGCCACTAGTTTTAATGCAAGATTAATTGCAGATTTGTTATCCACCATCAGCATTATTCCATCCTCTTGTTTCAGCTTTAACTCTTCTATCAAAGCTTCCATCCATACTGCTTGGCAAGAACACATACAAGCTGATATATATTTAGCTTCACATGAGGATAAAGCTACCACATCCTACTTCTTGGAACACTAACTGATAGGGGCATCACCAAAGCAGAAGAGATAACATGTTGTGCTCTTCTTCTCTAGTTTTTCTCCATACTAATTTGTATCAAAGTAACCAACCAACTCAATGCTACTGTTTCTATAAGATGACTTAATTTAGTAGCTTCCATGAACTTACTTACCATACCAACTCCATAAGCTATTTTAGGTCTATTTCAGGTATAATGTTGCAGATGTACCTTAGTGAACCAACTATTTGTCTGTACAAGGTTTTGCCAACATTTTGTTCTGATTTAGATTGATTTGCCATACTTCCAACTTCAGCGGGTGTTGATGCAGAGTTATAGTTCTCCATTTTAAATCTTTGTAGTACATCAGAGATATATTTCTTTTGGTGCATGAATATCCCTTGCCTTGTCCTTTTGAATTCTATGCCTAGAAAGTAGGATATCTCACCAAGTAGGAATGACAACAGGGCGGATCGGGGTCGGGTTTACCCTTACCCAACCCCGAACCCGAAATGTAAAACCTGAACCTGAACCCAAACTCAATGGGGTTGAAAATAAGAATACCATCCCATTCGGGTAACCCGAACCCGACGTGTAAACCCGATAATAAATAAATATATAGATACTGACTAGTGAGCATCACTGTGTATTATACACATTTTAGCATCACTGTCACCATAAATAATGCATACTTTAGCATCACTGTCATCATATGAATTAGGCAATTAGCATATGAATTAGCATATGCTAGGTTTATCATTGTCACATAAATAATGCATATTTTCAGTACCACAACCAATAAAACACATAATTTAGTAACAATATTCACTAGATATCTCGATGAAGCAATAACAATAATTAAGTAACAATAGCATAATTCAGGAACAATAACAGTCAACAAGTCTTTTTTCATAGATGCAGTACACTAAAATATAAGTCTTCTTCAATATCTGGATGCAGCAGACATTCAGGCATCAACTACGAATTTTCAAAATGATAACTCAAACTACTATTCATCACTTCAGCTGTATTAAGATTTAAAAACCAAAATTAAATATACCCATTAAACAAATAATTTAAAACAAGTGAAATGTAAAATACCTTCATCATCAGACTCCATTTCATTTAAAACAGTAGCATATTCTTGTGCGAAACTGGAATTCAAATTTCCTAGCAATATTGAAAACAAAGAATGATAAGATAAAATATATTACATAATATAAGATATTAAATCTGATACTTGAATCAATACTTTAATAATTTAAAACTTTACCAGCCTTTTCAGCAGACCATAGCCAACTCCTAGCACACATCAAAGCCTCTAATGTAGTCCAATTAAGTCGACTACGATGAGGACTCAATATTTGAACACTTGTGCTGAATGTTGATTCAGAAGCTACATTAGAAATAGGAATAACTAACAAATCTTTTGCAATTGCTTGAAGTGTTGGATACATGACTCCATTTGTCTTCTACCAATTTAAAATGTCAAAATCCAGTGTTCTTTTTATAACATCCTCCTCCAAATAATGATCCAACTCAGTTTTAACACTTGAGCTTCTAGTTTCTCCTCTCATATCGATAAACATATCATATTCCTCCAAAGGTTCATCATTAGTAACAGTTCTGTTTAACAATGGAGAGCTTCCACTAGAATTTTTTGTTTTTTTGATAATCAGACACTAAATCATAACACAACTCTCGGATTTTCCTTATTTGTGTAAATGCATCATGGTCATACAACTTATTAAAATAGAATTCAAGTAATGCCATTTTGTATATAGGATCCAAAACTGTAGCAACTCCCATAATATCATGAATCACACTCTAATACCTTTCAAATTTAGCCATCATCTTCTCTGCCATCATTTTAATCAATTCATTAGAGGAGTTAATCCACCGAGTTATTGCTAGCTTAATATGACAAATCTTGGGAAAATATATGTTGGCAGTTGGATACTTAGTACCATAAATCTTCTCGGTTATGGAACTAAACAATTTTAGTCGCTCACAAACATCCTCTGCAAATTGCCATTGTGAACTACTTGACAAACAAGTATATTGAGTGTCACGTTGATTTAACCGATTAAATACATCCTTATACGATATGGCAACCTCGAGCATTTGGGAAGTTGATTTCCATCTAGTTGGACAATCTAAAATTAACTTTTTAGTGTAAGGAACTCGCAATTGTTTAGCAGTCTCCTCAAACTTTTCGCTCCTTTTTGGTGTAGCGTTCCAATATGCTACACTATCTCGAATCTTTTCTATCCCATCTTTCACAACTTCTAATCCATCTTCAACTATTAAATTTAGGATATATGCACAACAACGCATATGAAGTAAAGACCCATCCCTCAACAAATTTTCCAACCACAATTTATCCTTAATTTTTGGAATTATAGCATTATTTGTGCTACAATTATCTAGAGTAATAGTTGATATTTTTGTGTCAATGTTCCAATCCATAAAGCATTCAACGAGCTCATGACAAAGTATATCACTAGTGTGAGGGGCAAGAACATAAATGAACCTAAAATAACAATATTAACATTCAATAATTTTTCCATGAAAAACTGCAAATAAATTGAGTTATAAATATAATTACTCAAGATTCGACTTTGTAAAGTCCAAGAGCAATCAATATAGTGAGCTGTGACTGCCATGTAACCCCTCTTTTGATTACTTGAGGTCCACATATCTGAGGTAATGTCCACTCTCCCTTCATGACTATCCAACATCTTCATTGCATATTCTCTCTCAAAATCATACACTTTCAATATTTCCTTCTTGATGGTGTTTCGAGAAGGCACTTGAAACAATGGTTGGACGGAAGCTGAGTACCTTCTAAAACCAACATGGTCCACTATTGATAGTGGATAATCGTGCATAATAATTGCACTCGGGAGCTCCTTTTTTGTATTTTCTGCATCATAAGTTCCAACTCCTAACTCTTGCTTACCTTGTGAGTCTTTAAGCATTAGAAATGATTGTCCTTTGTTATTGCCTCTCTCATAATCTTTTTTTGAACACACAACTCCATATGGTTGTGCAAGTGCTTTGTTCCATTCTTTGAACCCCCTCCGATTTTTTTCTTACAATATTTGCACTCAGCCTTGTCTACTCCGTCCACTTTAATCTTTTCATAATGCTCCCACACCACACTTCTATGCCTCTTTGATGTAGGTTGTGTTGTTGATTCTATATTATCATCTTGTCCAATATGAGATTGTTCAGGTGTAGTATTTGAAGTGTCTTCCACATTTACTTGTTGTGAACTTCCTTGTGAAGCATGTTGGGTACCAACCACATCCATATCTGTTCTATTTACTATATACATTCTCCCTAATTGGATAAATAATAAAACAATTGGAAGAAAAAACAGATTTACACATATTAGCAAACACATATTTAATCACTTAATTCATTAAGCATTACAACATACATTAGTGTATAACACAATACGAAATTATTAAAATTCCTAATCATTGATTTTTAAATCAATCGTCACTATTCAAAATAATTTGGAACAACTTTAAGTGTGGAAGTTTATATTCAAAACAACTTTCTAATTATAATTATAATTTACCTATAAAGCTTTTAGGATAAATTTCACAACTAGATAGATATATACTTGCTTTATTTTTTACTAATATATAATCCTCATTTCATTGAGGCATTTCATCAAACAGGTTCTGGGCAGAGTTCAAATCACCTAGTTTGTCACTTTTATATAACTTCCAAGCATTTTTATTTATTTTTGTAACTTTTATTTGGGACAATTTTCATTAGATCTTTTTTTGGATGCAGGAGTAATACATTTGCAGATGAGTTTACTGATAGAAACACTTAAAGATGAACCAAAATGAGGTTAAAAATTGACATATGCGAAAGTAGTAAAAATAAAAAGAAAAAACAACACAATCTTATTAGATCTTGGAAATAAACCTTAAAGATGAACCAAAATGAGGTTAAATTTTTTCATTATATCTTGGAGATAAACCTTGGTTCTAGGCACTAAGCGAGGCTTTGATGGTTGCTGATTAAGGTTGGGTGGTTAATCATCAAGGATTAATGGAAACAAAGATTAATGAAACACAAAAGTAATGAAAGAAGATGAACACAAAAGACTCATCTTGAGGATTGCCGCTGCGCATGCCACCTTGCCGGAGAAGAGAGTGTGACTTTGGGTGTTTCAGACTTTGGGTGTTCGCAGTTTACTGTTTCACACAAGCTACTATTTGACTAATTCTATTTCTAATTTAGCACTTTAGGTATGCCTAGTATTATATCTAACAGGTTTGGGGCGGGTTCGAGGTAGGGTATTAGTTGTACCAAACCCGAACCTCAACCCAAAAATTGGGATCTGGTTTTACCCGAACCCGAATCCAGTCATAACAGATTTTCCCCGTTAAATTCGGGTTGGGTTCGGACGGGTATCCATGGGTTCAGTTTTGATTGCCATCTCTATCACCAAGGTGAGACATCTCAAACTTAGATTGCATATGTTGTTTGAAGGTTGAGATGTCATTCAAGTTTCCACTAGTTATTAACAAGTCATCAACATAAAGGCACACAATAAGGAGATCTTTTTGGCATACCCTTTCACATAGACACCATGTTCTGTGGTGCATTCTATGAAGCCAAGTTGCAGCAAGAATGCATCCATCCTCTTATTCCATGTTATTGGAGCCTGCTTAAGGCCATACAAGGCCTTATGTAATTTGTACACCAATCCTTCCTTGCCTCTTGCCCCTTGCCTCTTGCATACAAGGCCTTAGAGACTTCACCATTTGGTTTCAGTTTGGTATTGTATACCCACTTCACAATTGGAGCCTTCTTCCCTCTTGAAAATTGAACTAAGCACCAAACGTTGTTTCTTTCTATGGATCTTAGTTCTTCCTCCATAGCCTTCAACCAACGTAGTTGCTTTAAGGCATCTTATACATTCACGGGCTCCATCTCAACAAGCAGTGTCATATGCACAAAATCTCCATCAGTTGTGATTGCTGAATCAGGAAGCACCTCATAGTCACTCAACCTTGAAGGTGAATATCTATGCCTCTGAGTTGTTGGGGAATTGTATGTAATGTCGGACACATCAACTAGATTATGTACCACTGTCTCAAGCAAATCATTTCCTTCATCATCCTCAAATTGCAGCAATGTGTTTCGACTTCCAATTGGACTTTTGTGATTTAAATTCCAACACTGATCCTCATCAAATCTCAAATCCCTGCTCATTACCAGCTTATCCTTCTTAGGGTCAAAAACTCTATAGACACCAGTTGAGTGATAGCCCAAGAAAAAGAGTTTCTCATCATATCATCCAACTTTCTCCTTCTTACTTCAGGCACATGTGTGTAGCAAATGAAGCCAAAAACTTTCAGATGACTCACATTTGGCTTACTTCTTGTCTAAGCTTTCTCAGGAGTCTTGTGATTTAACATCTTAGTAGGGCATCTATTGAGTATGTACATAGCAGTAAAAGCAGCCTCACCCCAAAACATCTTAGGAAACCCTTTTGTTTCAAGCATACTCCTTGCCATGTTGAGGATTTTTCTGTTTGCCTTTATGTTGTACCATTATGTTGAGGTGTGTAGGGAGCAATGACTTCATGAATTATTCCTTCTTTGGCACACTAATCATGAAATTCAGTAGACACATATTGTAACACCCCAACCCTGATATGTGACCTCCCAGGCCCATGAATAGACTGAGTGTGTCACCTCTTAAGCTTAAATACTTCCTGTAGTATTTTATTCCCCTCCAAGGGGAGCCTTCCGTGACTCGAACTCGTGACCTCAGGGATAAATAGTCACTATACCATTGAGTCGCAAGGATATATGATCAATCTGTTCCGAAGAACTATCCATTTTAGGAATGTGTCATATCAAACACTTTCTGGGCATCCATCTCATTGATCCTGATTGCAAAGAGGGGTTGTCAAAGGTCGTCTAGTTTGCACTGTGAGAACTGTCCAATCCAACATAATACATCATCTAAGAATATAACGGACTCGTCTCACCTAGACTCGCCCTAAAGACTTTGCTGACGAATCACCGCCATCATCTTCCTTCTCAACATCGCAGGCTCGCTCGTCTCCCATAATTTTCCTCTCGACTTCTTCGTTATTCATAATGAGTATGCACACTAACCGAGGTTAGCCGATTAAATCTTTTAATCACTCTTTTATATCGATCGACCCATCCTAAGACATCTTCCAAATGAATGCTTCTTATGGGACCCGATCTTACATTATCATGTAATAGAGGAATGACATCCCTATCACTATGAACCATCATCGAAATATCCTAGACGGCCACATGGCCTAGCCTCTTACAGTCAGACGACCTCACTGCGTGGTATCACGTAATCCTTTTTAGGCATCGCCTTGCTCACGACGTCATCTTCAAAATCCTTGCCCGAATAAGGCACAAGAACAAAGTTAACTATACAAGTTTGTTGATTTGGGCATCGGGCTCCTTGTTCGAGCTACGATCTCTCATAGTTATTAAATATACTTCTCACCCAAGTTTTGGCTATTATCTAAGCAATCAACCAATCTAAAGCAATAAAAAACATTGTATGTCTCTCGCCCAAGCAAGAGACTGTCGCTCAAGCGATGTAACACCCTGAATTTTACGATTTTGAATTATAAGATTTTATTAATATTTTTATTTATTGTATTTTCGAAAATGAATTTCTGGGAATTTTCGGTAAAGAATTAGACGAAACTTCAGTTGAGTTTTAGTCTTGAAATTATATTTCCAATTTAGTGGTAAATTTTGATGATTTTCGGAGACAGTTGGTTTCAGACCGTTGTCAAGGCCGAATCTCACCCGATACGGCTCAAAAACTTGTTTTTGAGTTCCGTAACTCAGAATCGAATTCTGATTATGCCGTTGGCTTCGTAATTTCATTTCGAGCCAATATAGACCCTGAGTACACTCATACCTATTTTCTAAATATTTTTCACTCGGAATGCCGAAATCCGAAATTCTAATCGAATATTAGGATTAGGCAATTTATAATAACCGATCGAATATTGGCCGATAATACTCGGGCATTTTTATCGCATGTGTTCGCGAGGTGATCATTTCGCATTGGGATGCGAGATTTGACTTCCATAAAGCAAATCTCACATCACTTTCACCCATATCTCATGAGCTCATCATTAGCCACCCTAGGAGATTTTCTCATCATTTCCTAGAGGAAATATGTTTCCCCTCTCTCCTTAAATCCTCACACTCCACACTTCACTCTCTCACTTTTGCATTTTCAAAGAAGAGGTAAATCCTCTCTTCATTTTTCTCTCATTTTCTCACTTGCTTCTTCCATATTCAATCCTTGATCTCTCAACATTCAACCAATGGATGTTGATGAGATTTAAGTATGTTGTTCATGAGTATGTCAAGAACATATTCAACCGTTGAAATTTTTTAAAACGCTTTCGAACTCATTTTCTCCTCAAAAACCGAAAATGGTGATGTTCTTGAACTTATGAAAATATTTTGTTGAAACCATGAACAACTTGTGTTCATGGAGTTGTTATAATGTTTTAGTACATGCATTTTGTTGTTTTAGCCAAAGGGAATGATGATGAAATCAAAGGAACCTTTAGGAAGTGTTTTGGAAAAATAAGAATGTATGTATTTCTATTTGTTGTTAGCCTTAAACCATGGCTTGGAACAAGTTTGAAAAATAGAAACTTTGGTTAAAAATGATGTTAAGATTTATGAGTACATGAAAGTCTCATAAAACTCTTAAAGGATACTTTGAATAACTTACTTTAAAATGGTGAGATTATTAAAGAATGTCTTAAATCGGAATATGTAGTTTTACTAAAAACTGTATGTTTAAAATGGTTGGAAATCGTGAACGGACTTTCGATAAAAAGGGATGGTCAAGAACACGTGATGTTGGACCGGATGGATGTATAATCACGATGGGAAAAA
>NW_017718155.1:0-1243 GCF_001865875.1 Lupinus angustifolius
GTTTTGGAGTTAACTTGGATTTTAAGAAACCCAAGATTTTTATGTTTGAATGCTTTTGAATATATATGATTGTTGATGAAATATGTTGAATACGGTATATGAATGTTGTTGGGAACTTTTTTGTGTGCAAGTGTTTGAAAAACCGTGTTTAAATGTGTTTCGGTTGTCGAAAAGGGCAAAAGTGGTATTCTGTCCAAGTCCCTGTCGTTTGGGCGAGAACAACCTCGCTTGGGCGAGGACTGGGCGAGGGACTGGGCGGGGGGAAGTTTTGGTTCTGGAACTCCCTCGCCTGGGCGACAAAATCTCGCTTGGGGGAGCAAGCTTCGCCTGGGTGAGTAAGGGCTTCGCTTGGGCGAGAAAGCTCAGGATTTTAATGAATATTTGGAACTGTCTCGCTTGGGCGAGAGAGGTCTCGCTTGAGCGAGAAGAGGCCTCGCCTGGGCGAGCAAGGGCCTTTCTTGGGCGAGAAAGCTCAGGATTTTAATGAATATTTGGAACTGTCTCGCTTGGGCGAGAGAGGTCTCGCTTGAGCAAGAAGACGCCTCGCTTGGGCGATAATACCTTCGCTTGGGCGATGAAGGATTAAGTTTATTGGAGATTGAAATGAAATGATGTTATGAATAATGCGATGAACCCGGGTAGGGTGTGTTGTGATATAAAAGCGTGGAATAAGATCATGGCTTAGAAGAGAAGCATGACTCCACAAAAGTATGAAAGTATTGTTTATGTTTATGCCTAGTTGGGCAAGTATCCGACTTGAGGTCGTGAACTAGGGGGTACCCTAGTAAGGATACATGATATCACGGGACAACGATCGATCGACCGTAAGAGGCTTGGTCATGTGACCGTCCAGGATTACTCGGCGATGGGTTGTAGTGATTAAGATGTTACCTTGAGTATGTACGGTTGACGTACTATCGGGTCCCACGAGAACCATTCCTTCTCGGGAGACGGCTTAAGGATGGGCCGATCATGTGTTTGATTAATACATTTGCATTTGACTCTGACTAGAAATGCATTGCATTGTGACCAAGAAGTAGTGGAGAGGAAATGACAGGATGGCTTAGAGCACCGTGATGTAAGCAGGGACGACACTGATTGGACGGTGATTCGCCAACATCGTCTTGAGGGAGAGTCTGGGTGAGACGAGTCCCTTGTATTCCTGGGGAGGTACCTGTTGGATCAGACAGTTCTCATAGGCCAAACTAGGCAATCTCTGACAACCCCTTGATTGCATTCGAGA
>NW_017718156.1:0-24037 GCF_001865875.1 Lupinus angustifolius
ACATGATGTGCAATGGGTCATCGATGATGATCCCTCAACCTGACACCTACATTGACACTTCTTTCACCTTGCCTCCAAGGGGGCTAAGGTCTCCAGAGAATGGAATTCGGTACCCGCCAATCAAGAGTGATGGCGCCGGTCCTTTCCACGGTCAGAGAACGTGGTCAGATTGTTTGGGTGCTCCATCATCTAGTAGAGCCTCGAGGAGCCGGGTTCTTGGAAGAGGTCCCTGCAAGAAGACCAAGGTTTTGAGAATGCCATCCCCTCCGAATTATGCCGCGGGGTTATGGCATAACGAAGTGGAAGAAGAAGAAGAGGAGGACGAGGTCATTGAACTCGTAAATGTAGAGAGTTCAGTGGAGGTGATCGACCTCGTGTCCAACTCGGAAGAGGAGGAGGACCCGAGTGAGGGGTCCAACATTCCTGGAATCTTCTGAGTCAGCTTGTGGGCTCGTCGATGTCCCCTTTTTGTTTTGATGGGGGCTGTGTTTCTTTTTTATTGTTGTATATGTTAGTGGCGATGTAGTTTCCGCCTTGTTGACTTAGTTTGAACGAACTAATTCTGACTTAACCGATTATATGCATTATGTTATTCAGGAAATTGTGAATCAGTTTAAGTTATCATTCGATAACGACAAGTTGATTTTCCGCATTCGAGTTACTTAAAGTGATATCCCGGAAAAGGAAGGTTTGAAAAGGAAACAATTTTATATCACCAATCTCTTTATTCCAAAAAAATTTACCCATTTTTTCGCAATGTTCTTTAGAAGTATTTTTCGGGGCGTTACAAGCGACAATTGCACCAAAACATACTCAATTATATGCTTGCCTGTCACTCAAGCGAAAAAAATCACCAAAAACTGGTCAAAATCACCCGAGGGTCTCGAGCGACCAGAATTGCCTTGAACAGGCAAAACACACTGTCTGACCCTCGCCTAGGCGAGGGGTGTCAAATTTCCTGGACTACTTCCTCGCCCTTTTGGGCCAATGGATCGAAAATATCCTCTATATTCGATCTCTACGTGTTTTAGTTTCTCGAGTGGTGTTCCTCCATGGATAAATATCATAATACTTAATATTTTAATCTATCCTAGAGCATACAACTTAAGAAATCATCTGTACTTAATCCAGGCATACAATCATTTGGTTAAGTATGGGTTTCTAACAAAAACAAACATAAGTCCCAACTTTTGAGGTAGTTAGAAGATTCAGATGTCATATTCGGACACCCCTATATCACGATATATTCTCCCCCACCTTGGGTTGTAGCGTGGTTGATCTCCTTTACGTGAATGGGTAGGTTGTCCGACTTCGAACGCCTCGAAACTAAACTCAAAAAGCAATCAATGATTTGTGAGTTAAATCGTTTTCCTACTACTTTAAGATAAAGACATCGTGTTAATCTATTTTAAGAACATCCGAGACTTTCATCCATTCGGTCCAAGATTCATATTCTTGAACCACCCTTTACCCTCGAAAGTCTCGTTCATGATTCCTATCGTGTTCATGATCCTTTCAACACCTTCTTTACAAGAGTTGATCTCATGCTCAAAACGACATTCTAAATCAATATAGCCTTGATTTCATCATCATTTCCTTTCATCAAAATCAACAACATGCATATTTTCAAATACTAAAACGGCTCCATGAACAACAAGATTTCATGGTTTCAAAACAATAATTTACTAAATTCACGGAAACCCAATTTTCGATTTCTTGAGTATAAGAAGAGTTAGGAAGATTATTAGAAAATTTTGACGATTGAAAACGTTCGTAACATGTGTATAAAAATCATACTAAATTCTCGTAAACAACTAACAGTTATATTTCTAAGATATGAAAAACGAAGAAATCAGAACTTACGTTGGAGTTCTTGGGAAAATTTGAATGAAATGCCAAGGATTCTCCAAGGGAGGCGGGCTCTTTTAAGAGAGAAGATGTTATGGTGTTCCAGTATGAAGAGAGAAGTAGCAGAGTATGTCTCGCGTTGCTTGACATGATTGAAGGCAAAGATTGAGCACGAGCGACCCAAAGGAGAACTCCAACCTTTGGATATCCCCGTTTGGAAATGGGATATCATTGCAATGGATTTTCTGAGCGGATTTCCTCAGACTCAAAAGGGTTGTGATGGAGTTTGGGTGATAGTGGATCGTTTGGTGAAGACAACTCACTTTCTACCAATCAATATGAAATACTCCTTGGAAAGGCTAACAGATTTGTACATACAAAGAGATTGTCCGATTGCATGGTATTCCTACAAATATCATCTCAGATAGAGACTCACGTTTTACTTCAAAGTTGTGGAATTATTTGCAAACAACCTTGGGTACCAAATTGAGTATGATTTCAGCTTACCACCCGCAAACGGATGGCCAATCTGAACGGACTATCCAATCCTTGGAAAACCTGCTGAGAGCATGTGTGTTGGAACACTCTAGAAGTTTGGAGGACTACT
The DNA here is from genome assembly GCF_001865875.1 of Lupinus angustifolius. Lineage (NCBI taxonomy): Eukaryota > Viridiplantae > Streptophyta > Magnoliopsida > Fabales > Fabaceae > Lupinus > Lupinus angustifolius. The sequence continues at coordinate 2,456 of NW_017718156.1, forward strand.
TACATTTGATAGAGTTCACTTACAACAATAGTTTCCATTCAAGTATCGGCATGACACCGTATGAAGCTCTTTACGGTATAAAGTGCAAAACACCATTATGCTAGTTTGAAGCAGGGGACAATCTGATATTAGGACCTGAGGTGGTTCAGAAGACGATAGAAAAGGTCAGAATGTTAAGAGAAAACATTAAGACAACTCAGAGTAGGCAGAAGAGCTATTATGAGAAAGGAGATCATGACTTCATGAGGGTGGTTCCAACAACTGGCATTGGCAGAGTGCTTAAAGCCTCTAAGCTTACTCCTAAGTTCATAGGATCATACCAAATCCTTAGAAAAACTGGACCAGTAGCTTACCAAATAGCATTACCATCCTTATTGTCAAATCTACAGAGTCTTTCATGTGTCTCAACTTCGAAAATATATTAGTGACCCGTCGCACATCATCGAATCTGATTCAATCCAATAACGTGTTTTTGAGTTCCATAGCTCGGAATCAAATTTCGATTACGCCATTGGCTTCAGAATATTATTTCGAGTCAAGATAGACATCAAGTTTGTTCATGACGCATTTATAAATATTTTTCACTCCGAATTCTGTTCGATATTCTAACTATAAACCGAAATCGGAAGATTTTTAATATCCAACCGAGTATTAGCCGATAATACTTAGACATGATTTAATCACGAATGTTTCACCGAAGAGGTCACTTCAATTTCACGAGTGAACCTTGCTTGTCAAGCAAGCAAAAATACTCATCTCTTACACAAAACCCATTAAACCCTTCATCTATCCATCACACCATTATTATTTGAAAACATTTGGTTTGCCCTCCCTAAATTAGATTCATTACCTTAAAAGAGCCTCTCTCACTTGGAGAACCCTTGGCATTTCATTTCTTTCTTCTTCATTCAGATTTTCTCAAGAACTCCAAGGTAAGTTCTTAGTGTTCGTTCTTGTTCTCTTAAAATCTAACTGTTAGTTGTTTACAAGATTTTAGTAGGATGTTTATACGCGTGTTACGAACTTTTTCAACCGTAGAAATTTTCTAATAATCTTCCTAACTCTTGTTTTACTCAAGAACTCGAAATATGGGTTTTTGTGAATTTAGAAATTGTTGTTTTGAAACCATGAAATCTTGTTGTTCATGGGGTTGTTTTAGTGTTTGAAAATATGCATATTGTTGACTTTGATGAAAGGATATGATGATGAAATGAAGACTACCTTGATTTAGAATGTCGTTTTAAGCATGAGACCAACCCTTATAAAGAACGTGTTGAAATGATTATGAACACGATAGGTATCGTGAACGAGACTTTTGAGGATAAAGGATAGTTCAAGAATATGAATCTTGGACTGGATGGATCAAAGTCTCGGATGTTCTTAAAATAGATTAACATGATGTCTTTATCTTAAAGTAGCAGGATAACGATTTAACTCGCAAATCATTGATTGCTTTTTGTGTTTAGTTTCGAGGCGTTCAAAGTTGGACAACCTACCTATTCATGTAAAGGAGATCAACAGCGCTACAACCCAAGGTTAGGAAGAATACATCATGACATAATGGTGTCTAAATATGACATTCAGATCTCCTAACTACCTCAAAAGTTGGGAGTTATATTTGTTTTTGTTAGAAACTCGTACTTAACCAAATGATTGCGTGCTTGGATTAAGTACGGATGATTTCTTAAGCTGTATGCTCTAGGATAGATTAAAATATCAAGTATTGTGGTAGTTATCCACGAAGGAACACCACTCGAGAAACTAAAACGCGTAGGGATAAAAAATATCAGAGATTTTCGATCTGGTGGCCCAAAAGGGCAAGGAAGTAGTCCAGGCTAATGGACACCCCTCACCGGGGTGAACCACTCTCGCTTGAGTGAGTGGTTCTTGCCAAGGCGAGGGCTAGACAATGTGTTTCACGTGTTCTGGGCAATTCTGGTCGCCCGGGCGACAGTACCTCGCCTGTGCGAGATCTAGAGGGTGAAATTGACCAGTTTTTGATGGATTTTTTTTGCTTGAGCAACATGCTCTCGCTTGGGCGAGAGCCACACAGAGAATTGAGTTTCTTTTGATGAAATCCTCGGTTGAGCGATAGTCATTCGCTTGGGCGAGAGACATGCAATGTTTTTGATTGGTTGATTGCTTAGATGATAACCATAATTTTGATGAGAAGTATATTTAATAATTGGGAGAGATCATGGCTCGAATGATGAGCCTGATGCCCAAATCAACGAACATATACAGTTATCTTTGTTCTTGCGCTTTATTCGGGCTAGGATTCCGACGATGATGTCGTGAGTAAGGCGATGCCTAAAAAGGATTACATTATACCACATAGTGAGGTCCTCTGACCGTAAGAGGCTTGGCTATATGGTTGTCTAGGATATTTTAGTGATGGTTCATAGTGGTAGGGGTGTTATTCCTCTATTACATGATAACGTAAGATTGGGTCCAACAAGAAGCATTCCTTTAGGAGATGTCTTAGGATGGGCCGATCGATATAAAAAATGATTAAAATATTTAATTGACTAATCTCGATTAGTGAGCATACTAATTATGAATAATGAAGTAGTGGTGAGGAAATTTACGGGAGACGAATGAGCTCTGGGATGTTGAGAGGGATGGCGATGATGGTGATTCGTCAGCAAAGTCTTGAGGATGAGTCTAGGTTAGACGAGTTCCTTGTATTCATGGATGAGGTATTTTGTTGGACTGGACAGTTCTCACAACGCAAACTTGACGATATCTGACAACACTTCTTTGCAATCATGATCGATGAGAGGGATGTCCAGAAAGTGTTTAATATGACACCATCCTAAAACGGTCAGTTCTTCAGAACAAATCAATCATATATCCTTGCGTGAAATATTTTGTGTGTGTTCAAATCAGCTTGTTATGAGACCTATACTCTTGGTTATTTCCGAATAGTTTATTAGGAGGATATTGGTGTAAGGATGAATGAAATAAACATAGCATTCATACTTTGAGTTCATGGATATTGATTCTCATTGTTTGAGATATAATATCATTCATCATTTGCATTTATGTATACAGAATATATTGTGTATATTATGTGTTTCTATTTGGATATGATATTCTGTGTAATTCCACGCCGTTAATGAATAATATTCATTTGATTTCTTACTCCCTTTTCTTTTCTTTTCTTTTCTTTCTGCTTGTCTTCGGTTTTGGTTCCCATTCAGCTGAACCGTACCACGAGGATTCATAGCTACCGATTCTCGATGTCCCAGGAGGGGACATGGAGCAGTGACGTGCACCGATACACCTACACAGGCCCTTGTGCCTTAGAGCTGGAGATGGTTTATGATGGCTCTACGATGCGCTTCCCTTCACATCATACGGACTTCGAGGCTTCTTTCACCTTACCGGCTCGGAGATTAGCACATATTGCACCATCCATTCAGTCTATGATTCCTCACAGACCCATTGCTACGGGACCATCTACTAGGGGACAGAGTTGGGACGACATCCTCAATTCCCCACTGTGGAGGCGAGCTACTCGATGGACGCTGCCCGATCTTCAAGCAGATGCGGGAGCGAGAAATAGGTCGCAGGGTGCATCCAATGACCCGGAAGAAGCGATGGAGGCTGAAAAGGAAGAATGTGTGGAGTTAGATCTGTATAGAAGACTCCATTAAGGTGGTAGACCTCTCCTCCGATTTTGAGACGGAAGAGGACCCCAGCGAGTGTCCTAGCGCACCCGCTAACACTGGAGCTAGTCACTAGCAGTCATTTCCATTTCTATTTTACTTTTGAGGAGGGATCTGTGTAGGGTACTTTTAATGTGTTGATTTCTATTGTATATGTTTTCAGTTGGGACAAAGATTGTATTTCCGCCTTTGGTTTTGTATGAACATTTTCCATCATTTTCAATGAAGAATTATTCCACGAAATATTAAGTGGCTTTTGGTTACCATTAGGTAACTATTGTTGTCTTTTCTGCAATTTAGGTTACTTAACATGATGTCCCGAAAAGGAATCAAATGTAAATGGAGGAGTCTTACATTAAAAATTTTTTTACCCATTTTTTGGGCAATATTGTTGGAGAAATTTTCGGGGCGTTACAGGCTATACATTGCAAACGATATGAAAACAGGTTGACAAGCGTCATGCCTATCAACACGCTAATTATTATAAAGTATAAAAATATGAGTGGATTGTAATACTTAAATAAGACTAAATGTTATTCTTAATTTATAAAAAATATAAAAAATTATAAAATAATGTGTACGACCAAATAAAAATGAAGTTAATATATTTTGGGATGGAGATGCTCTTAGTGTTAAGCTTTTGGGTCAAATATTGAACTCTAAGTAATCAATCAATTCCTTTTATTGGGACCTATATCATCTTATATATGAACTGTCACGTACCAAGAAAGATGAGTAGCTTGAATTGGCAAATTACACATGAATGATGAATATGTAGATAGTATAGAACACACATATAATAGTGAAGAAAAAGATATATGTATTGATAGTGTAAAAGTTTTTTTTTACATATCATGAAATCATGTACTATTCATTTTGAATGATCATTGAGTCTTAGATAAAATTAATATAAATAAATAGTATGTAATAAACTGAATATTTATAAATATTTACACTATTAGTAAATAGATATTACACTAATAATAGTTATATTATTTACATGAGTCAATTGAAGATATGAAGTAATTATAGTATAGAGGTAAGTATTTCTACATTTCATGTGGCTGAATCAGTTTTGATTTATGCAACCGCTAGAAGGGCTTTTTGTTTTTTAAACCCTAAAGCCATGCTGATATTTTTCCTCCAAAAACCTCAGGCCTATAGTTCCCTATTTAGTTCTAATCTTGTCACATACTGTCCATTTTTTGACCCATAAATTAGTTTTAAATACCATATTGTTTTCAAAATCCCAACATTACCCTTACCCACATTTTCTCTTATCTAAGTTTGTTTTCAAACCATAATCTCTTATTTATTGCGCGAATTGATCTTTAGCTGTCTTGGACATCAAGCATCTATGGTTGTTCACTTGAATCCCAATCTTGAATGTTCTATTGCTAGACGGTGGAACCTTCAAGATTAGATTCCTTTTACAATCAAATACCATCAAGATCTTGTCTGCCATCATCATTGTGTACCCTCTTTCGAGCAACTGTCCAAGGCTCAACAGATTGCTCCTCATTTTTGGTACATACAGAACATTGTGAATGTATGCTGGTTTGCCATCCTTCCTTTGGATTGAAATATCACCAATCCCCTCTGCCTCAATAGAGTTATGATCTGCAAATTTCACTCTACTTTTAGTAGTGCCATCAAGACTCACAAATCAATCTTTTTGACCTCTCATATGGTTGGAGCAGCCTGTCTCAAGATACCATCAATCTGTTTTGGCTTGTTCCTTCTCTGTAGTGACCATGAGCAATACTTGCTCTTCATCAGAATCATCACATTGAGCCATTCTTGCCTCAATTTCTGATCCACCATTGCCCTGTTTGAATCTGCACTCAGTTGCATAATGGCCAAATTTTTTACAATTGAAGCATTGTACTTTCCTCTTATCAAATCTCTTTTTATTTCTTCTAAGAGCTTGATCCTGCATACTGAATTTCCGTGCTGCTGAACCAGATTCTTGTCTGGTTCTTTCTTGATTCTTTACTTTGTCACTCTTCCATCTGCCTTTGAGTTTCTTTTGGAGTCATCCTTGACCATAAGATTTCTTGGAGAACTTGGCTTGGAGGGCTTGCTCAGAATCACTTTTGTGATTCCTCTCCTTAATTCTCTGTTCATGTGCCTCTAATGAGCTTTACAATTCATCAATCTTGAACACTTCAAGATCCTTTGACTCCTCTAGAGCTGCCACTATATGATCTTTAGTGTTCTCAACACTTTTTCAACCACCAATTGGTCTCTAACCACTTCACCACATCCTTTCATCAGATTTGTTAAGGATCTGATTTTGGTGAAGTGGTTGAGATTGAGTCACCTTCTTTCATTTGCACAAGCTCATACTCCCTTCTCAAAGTCTGCAACTTTACCTTCTTCACCTTCTCTGCCCCTACATAACTTCTTTCAAGATTCTCCCAGGCTTCTTTAGTTGTCTTTGTATTGGAGATCTTTTTAAAATTAACTTCATCTACACATTGGTGTATTAGAAACAAAGCCTTACAATCCCTTTTCTTGCATTCTCTGAAGGTGGATATCTAGATTTCAGTGTCTTCTTCACCGAGTGATTGATATCCATTCTGCACTCTATCAAGAACTTCTTGATATCCAAAGAAGACCTTCATCTGCACGCTCCATCGTTCATAGTTCTTACCAACCAATGTAGGCAATGTCATTGTGAAGCCATTATTATTTCTATGGCCGTCTTGTGATTGTCCCTGGATCGAAGAAAACCAGAGGCTCTAGATACCATTGTTGTGCAAATTGAAGAACAAAGGAAAGAAGAAGAAGAAGATTAAGTGAAGTAGAAGTATTGTATTTCAGCAATGGCAAGGAACAACCAATTAGTTAGATTACAAACTACACTTGCTATATATAGTTGCTCACAATTAACTGCATTACTATATTTAGAAAGTAAACTAACTATCACAAAACTGAATTAAGAATTAACATTATTCACCCTTTCCTTTTTTCACTCAACTCAAAACTAAATTGAAAAAACTTTATCTCACTCAAACTGTTAAAACTTCCTTAAGCTCCAAGCTTCAATGGCTTCCTCTTCTTCTTTTCTGGTTTAGTTTAGTTTTTGGGCTTTCTTATTTTTCTTCTGTTTTTATTTTCTTTGGGCCTCTTTTTGTTTGCTAGGCCTGTTTTGGTTGTTTGTTAGTTTTTGTCTATTTATAGGATATAGGTTAGTTTAGTTAGTTAATTAGTTTTTCTATTTTTAGCTCTTCTTCCTCTTCAATGATTCAGAACATTGAATAATGAAATATTGAATAAAGATTTGCCAGGTCTTCTTTTTCTTTCTTCTTCTCTTTCCGCTGTGCATCTTTTCTAAGATGGTATCAGAGCATTCAATGCTCTGATTCATCTTCCCAAAGCCTCTATTCCTCCAATTCTCCTTCTTGTCTGATCAACAATGGCTACACAAAATTATCATATTGATCAAAGCAATAACCCCTACTATCTTCATCCAACCGAAAGCCCTGCACAGGTTTTGGTAACCCCTCTCCTGAATGGAAACAATTACCATTCATGGGCTCGAGCCATGAAGCTCACCCTTGACACCAAGAACAAACTAAAGTTCATCACTGGGACTCTCAAGCAACCACCACCAGATGACCCATTACACGATTCATGGAAGAGATGCAACAATATGGTTCTTTCATGGTTACAACGCTCAGTGGAAGAATCCATTGTCAAGTCAATAATATGGATTGACTCCGCTGCTGAGGTTTGGAAAGATCTACAAGATAGATTCTCGCAAGGTGATATGTTCAGAATCTCAGAACTTCTACACGACTTCTACTATCTGAATCAAGGCAACCTCACCATTTTTGAGTATTTCGGAGAATTGAAGAGTCTTTGGGAAGAAATTGAAACATTCATGCCTATTCCTAATTACAAGTGCTCTGTCCAATGCTCTTGTGGAGTAATTCCCTTAGTAAAGGGCTATAGGGAGCAGAGCTATGTGATAAGATTCCTCAAGGGTCTGAACGAGCAATATGCTCCAGTCAGATCCCAAATAATGCTCCTTGATCCTCTGCCTAGTATAAGCAAAGCATTCTCCCTATTGAGCCAACAAGAAAGGCAATCCAATATTCCTAGCATTCATGAACCTGACCCTCAAAATAGGGCTCTAACTCTCAGCACAAACCAAGACAGTTACAAAAGTCCTAATAATGATCCAGGAAACAATCTCAATTTTAGAGGTAGGGGAGGCAATGCTTATAGAGGAAACAAGCCTAGATTCAATGGTGCAGGCAGAAATCAAGGGAACAAATTCTGTACTCACTGCCAAAGAACAAATCACACAATTGAGACATGCTTCATTAAGCATGGTTATCCCCCTGGTTTTCAGAACAACAGATTCACCAAAATGGCAAATCACACAATTGGTTTCCCTTTGGATCAAAGTAATGAAGACAGTGAGCTACAGACAACTAAATCAGGACAAGGAGCTAACAAATTGTTTGCAGATGAGCAAGTCCAAGGCATCCTAGACCTGATGCATAATGCCAAAGCAGGAGAACATACTGTCAATTCTGCCATACACACCAAGGCATCCCCTACACCACCACCAGGTAATATTAAGACTTGTTGGATCATGGACACAGGTGCTACAGATCACATTATCAATAATATACACAATTTTTCAGACCTACAAATCCATAGCACCAATGTTCATCACCCTACCTAATGGTGACAAAGTGTCTACTTGTGTCTCAGGAACCATTTTTCTCATCCCTACTCTCATTTTAACTGATGTTCTTCTTGTCCCTCAATTTCACATCAATCTTCTTTCTGTCAACAAGCTAATGTATACTCTCAATTGCCACTTCATTATTTCTTACAAAAAGTGGTTGATTTTGCAGAACCATACCAGGAAAATGATTGGTTCAGCTAGGCCACACCAAGGATTATTTTTGATAGATTTGCATGATTCTAGGCATCCTATAGCACAATACTCTATTACTGCTAATTCTGTAAACACTAATAATGATTGCATATGGCATTTAAGACTTGGCCATACACCAATTCCTGTTTTAGTGCAGCTTAAAAAATCTTTCCCTTTTATTCATACTGCTCTTGATATTTCTCCATGCAATATTTGTCACATAGCTAAACAAAAGAGACTTCCTTTAAATATAAGCACATCTATTACTTCTCAATGTTTTGATCTCTTGCATGCTGACATTTGGGGCCCCTATGCCCCACCTTCTATATATGGGCATAAGTACTTCCTTACCCTTGTTGATGACCACACAAGGTTTACATGGATCATTCTTCTAAAGACTAAAGCTGAGACTAGGTCTCATTTGATCCATTTCATCTCCTACATAGAAACTCAGTTTGAGAAGAAACTAAAATGCCTTAGGAGTGACAATGAGGTTGAATTCTTGATGCATGATTACCTAAGCAAAAAGGGCATCGTCCATCAAAGAACTTGTGTTGAAACCCCTCAACAAAATGGTATTGTGGAGAGAAAACATCAACATATTCTCAATATAGCAAGATCTATTTTCTACCAATCCAATTTGCCCCCTAAACTTTGGAACTTTGCTATCCAACATGCGATCCTTATCATCAATAGACTACCTTCACCCCTGCTTAAACAGCTTAGCCTATGCCACCACTCTATCCTCCCACAGGACCAAATTCCAACCTAGAGCCATCAAGGCTGTGTTTCTTGACTATAAACAAGGAACTAAAGGATCCATACTATACAACCTCCACACCCACACCATATTCATCTCAAGAAACCCCATTTTTTATGAACAATACTTTCCCTTCCAACATCATACCATCCATAATGACAAGACCAACTCCATATGTAAACCCCTGTCTCCATCTAACAAAACCCCTGTCCTTGACCCTATTGACTACACCAATCCTGCATTACCTCCTCCTCCACCTTTACAAACTGACCAACACATTTCCTCTCCTCAACAAAACCTTACCCAGCCTATTAGACAATCCTCTAGAATCAGAAACCCCCCCTCTCACCTACAAGACTATCACTGCACGCTTCCATCCTCTGTTTATTGTGACAATCGATCAGCAATTTATCTTGCTCATAACCCTGTGTTCCATGAACGCACCAAACACATAGAGATCGACTGTCATGTTGTTCGTGAGAAAATTCAGAAAGGTCTTGTGCATCTTCTTCCTATTTCCTCTGATGACCAATTGGCAGATGTCTTTACTAAGTCTCTTCCTCCCAAGTCATTTCAGAACTTCATCTTCAAGTTGGGACTTTGTGATTTACACCGCCCAACTTGAGGGGGGTGTTAAAACTTCCTTAAACTCCAAGCTTCAATGGCTTCCTCTTCTTCTTTTATGGTTTAGTTTAGTTTTTGGGCTTTCTTATTTTTCTTCTGTTTTTATTTTCTTTGGGCCTCTTTTTGTTTGCTAGGCCTGTTTTGGTTGTTTGTTAGTTTTTGTCTATTTATAGGATATAGGTTAGTTTAGTTAGTTAATCAGTTTTTCTATTTTTAGCTCTTCTTCCTCTTCAATGATTCAGAACATTGAATAATGAAATATTGAATAAAGATTTGCCAGGTCTTCTTTTTCTTTCTTCTTCTTCTCTTTCCGCTGTGCATCTTCTCTAAGACAAACCTTTTTCAATGTAAGAAATCCAAATTCATGTGTATGGAAAATATTGTTGGGATCCTTCCTTAAACGATTGGTGGATTGTATTGAGAGATTGATATCCTCCATGGGAATGTGGTAATGAAACTAAGAGTAAATTACAATTCTTTAGTGAACTTACACGTAGTACATCATACATTTTCCAGATATATAAACCACAGATAGTTTATATGTCTTCATTATACTTCGTATCATTATAGGAGACATGAGTATAATTACATCGACTTTCTATTAAAAAATGTTAATGTAATGTTTTAAAGAGGATGAGTGATGTTAAACGTCACACACCATTTCAATATAACTTACTCCAGATATTGTTAATCAAACATCATATAGACGGTATATAACTTAGCCAATTATTTGTTTCCATAAAATTAAAAGGTAGAATTTTTAAAGAGGAGTCAGATTCTCTGTTGTAAGTATGCTACATGTCAATTTAGTTTTTAAATTGGTCAATCACTTATAAAATTTATCAATCTTATATTAGTTTGATTCAAATACAATTGATTTTATGATTCATCATTTAAGGTTCAGAGAAATAAGAGCAAGGAGCTTATTTTTCACCTTTACGTACTTCTTACTAAATTTAAGCTTGAGAGAGATAACAAATATGCATAGACACAATATTCTTTTGAAATGTAAAAGCATATTTAATCACTGACAAATATTTATTTTACACATAGATAAGCATGGTCAACATTACAGTATCGATTTGCTTGAAATGGAAATGAAATCACACAGTGGCATGCATTGTGCCTTTATTTATAAGCACAAGAGGCACATTGTAATTCACAATTGCTTGGTAATAATAAGACAAAAACTGCATATGATAAACAACATCGTTGACTCTTGAAGACTGAAGCATGCAACATTGATCACTGGCGATTCATTATTTTTCTGGAAGGACGTCGAAAGCGGCCATAAGGTTGGGACTCGTCGCTTGGTGGCTTTTCCACTGGTGGGGACTTATAAAATGGTGGCTTCTTGTAAGGAAGAGGTTTGTGATGATGGGGTGGCTTTGGATGACGAGGGGGATATAATGCAGAACGCTTCTCATGATGTGGTGGTTTCTCAAGAGGAGGAGGGTACTCAGTTGGTGGCGTCTCATGAGGAGGAGAGTACTCGATTGGCGGCTTCTCATGAGGAGGAGGATACTCAATTGGTGGCTTCTCGTGAGGTGGTGGGTGCACTGGTGGTGACTTCTCATAAGGTGGCTCATGCACTGGTGACTTCTCATGAGGAGGAGGATAGACAATTGGTGGCTTCTCATGAGGTGGTGGGTACACAATCGGTGGTTTCTCATATGGTGGCACATACACTGGTGGCTTCTCATGAGGAGGAGGGTACTCGATTGGTGGCTTCTCATGAGGAGGAGGATACTCGATTGGTGGCTTCACGTGAGGAGGAGGGTACTCGATTGGTGGCTTCTCATGAGGAGGAGGGTACTCAATTGGTGGTTTCTCGTGAGGTGGTGGGTGCACATGTGGTGGTTTCTCATAAGGTGGCTCATACACTGGTGGCTTCTCATGAGGAGGAGGAGGGTACTCGATTGGTGGATTCTCATGAGGAGGGGGGTACTCGATTGGTGGCTTCTCATGAGGAGGAGGGTACTCGATTGGTGGTTTCTCATGGGGAGGAGGGTACTCGATTGGTGGATTCTCGTGAGGAGGAGGATACTCAATTGGTGGCTTCTCGTGAGGAGGATGGTTCTCTATTGGTGGCTTCTCATGAGGAGGTGGAGACTCGATTGGTGGCTGCTCATGAGGAGGCGGGTACTCGATTGGTGGCTTCTCATGAGGAGGAGGGTACTCAATTGGTGGCTTCTCATGAGGTGGTGGGTGCACAGGTGGTGGTTTCTCATAAGGTGGCTCATGCACTGGTGACTTCTCATGTGGAGGAGGGTGCACAATTGGTGGGTTCTCGTGAGGTGGTGGATACTCGATTGGTGGCTTCTCATGAGGAGGAGGGTACTCAATTGGTGGCTTCTCGTGAGGTGGTGGGTGCACAGGTGGTGGTTTCTCATAAGGTGGCTCATGCACTGGTGGCTTCTCATGAGGAGGAGGGTGCACAATTGGTGGCTTCTCATGAGGTGGAGGATACTCGATTGGTGGCTTCTCATGTGGAGGAGGATATTCAATTGGTGGCTTCTCGTGAGGTGGTTGGTACACAGGTGGTGTTTTCTCATAAGGTGGCTCATGCACCGGTGACTTCTCATGAGGAGGAGGGTACTCGATTGGTGGCTTCTCATGAGGAGGAGAGTACTCGATTGGTGGTTTCTCATAAGGTGGTTCATGCACTGGTGACTTCTCATGAGGAGGAGGGTGGACAACTGGTGGCTTATCGTGAGGTGGTGGGTGCGCAGGCGGTAATTTCTCATAAGGTGGCTCATACACTGGTGGTGGCTTCTCATGGGAAGGTGGAGACTCAATTGGTGGCTTCTCCTGTGGTGGTGGATGCACATGTGGTGGCTTCTCAGAAGGTGGTTCAAACAATGGGGGTGGCTTCTCATGAGGAGGTGGATGTAATGTCGGCGGTTTCTCATAAGGTGGTTCATATACTGGTGATGGCTTCTCATGAGGAGGTGGGTTATCTATTGGTGACTTTTCATGTGGAGGCGGGTGCAATGGTGGCGGTTTCTCATAAGGTGGCTCATAAACTGGTGGTAGCTTCTCATGAGGAGGCGGATACTTAATCGGTGGTGGGTATAATGGTGGTGACTTCTCATGAGAAGGTGGGTACTCTGGTGCTGGCTCCTCATTAGGAGGTGAGTATTCTGGCGGTGATTTCTCATGTGGTGGCTTCTCATAACTAGGAGGTGGGTACTCAAGTGATGGTTTTTCATGAGGAGGATGATACACTGGTGGTGGCTCATACACTGGTGGTAGTGTCTCAAATGGAGGAGGCTCAAAAATAGGTGCTAGAGGCTCATAAGTAGGTTGCTTGTAGTTTGCCAGCACTGGAGGGGTGATCACCACTCCAAGCAGGAGTAGGAATATTAGTGTGTGTAGAGAAGGCATGTTTAAGCTTGTGGTGGAGGATAATGTACACAACGTCCAAGCATTTATAGAGGGGGGCAAGCTGTCGGGTTCATCAACCTTTTATTATTTTATCACATTACGTAACTTTAAAATCTTTCTAAGTCAAGGGTGTTTAGCTTTTGATAAACCAAGAAAGTTATACATATTTCTTTCTTTATAATTAATTATTGAGAAATACTCATCCTTTATAGTTAACTTAATTGATTATCTCCTACTAACAAAACAAGCATTAACTTAGTGGTGTAAGACCCTACTGGATTAAGGTCGAATGTTCAATTCTTGGGAACGACACTTATTGGAAGAGTCAACCATAAATTTCAAAAGAAAATAATTTTTTACTAAAAAGATAAGAACACCTTTGGTAGTATAAAAAATTGATTACATAATGACATTTTCTGGTTTAAGTAACGGCTTAACTAAAAATAGTAGAAATATTGTACAAAATGATATGCATGGCAACGATAGTTTTAAGTGGGGATAAAGGTTTGATAATGGAGATTTTTATTTATTTATTGGAGACTTCGGTAATCGTGAAAAGAATCTAACATTATTACCGTGGTTTCAGTAAATAATTTCTTTTCTCTATGAGGAATATATATTACTGTTTTGTTAATAAGAGTTGACACTAAGGATGTTAAATGAAATGGCGTATTTAATAAATTTAGTACTCATGTATTTAGTTCTTAAAGGCCATATAAATTATAAATAATTAACAATTCAAAAATCATTTCAGTAAAATAATTTCTTTTGCCTATGAAGAATATATATTATTGTTTTGTTAATAAGAGTTGACAATAAGGATGTTATTTGAAATGTCGTATTTAATAAATTAAATATTCATGTATGTTAGTTCTTACGGCCCATATAAATTATAAATAATTAACAATGCAAAAGCCATTTGATTTTAAGGGATATATGTATATATAAATATAAATATAGGATAATGTCATTTTCTCTATAGTATAGCATTGAGATGAGAATGGATATCAATATCCATGTGTACAATTGGTAATATCAGCAACAGTCAGGCTCGGGTGCTAATTTTTGGACCTGCAGTAATTGGGACGGAAGACTTCTAAACATGCTGCTATATGATTTTGGGTTCGGGTAATGGGATGTACAGGTCGGTAGGTATTTAGATCCATAATTCATTTCTAAATCTCTATACATATAATAAGATACATATAATATTATGCTAATCATAATTATTATGGTATATTGTTAAAATATAATTATAATATTATGTTGATTAAATAATAATTTTTAAATAAATTTTCTATCATAATGTTTAAGGACTTTGTTTTTTTATTTTCTAACCATAAAGTGAGTTGTGTTTAATAGATAACTTAAATAGTATTTAATTATATTTTATAATCTGACTAATTTTTATATGCCTAAATAACATACATGATTATAGGAAAGAGATACAAAATTGCATAAGTTGTTCACAATTATTTTTATATTTTTTGACTTTGAGTATTCACAGTTCTATTGGGTGCCAATGATTTGTGGGTAGGAGACTCAACGAGCACCCATCGGGTTAAAGTCCAAAAACATATAAATGGCCGGTATGAGTAATGCATTGCTTGGACACAACTAAACTTATTACAATCCCTACTCTGACATGCTTATCTATGGATCTTAATCCCTTAAATTAATGAACCTTCTTTAGTAGAGTAACATTAGAGTAGAGAAAAAATAGTGAGAAAGAAGTTGAAGAGAAAAATAGACTTTCTCATTGGGAGAGAGAAAGAGAAAGAGAATTGAAAATAAAATTTATACAAGATTCACCATAAATATTTTTTCTTATAGTTTGATGAGAAAATGTTGAGAATATTATTTTTATTAAATGTTAGAAATGTCCTTCATTTTTTTTAATTTTATCTACTTGCTGGTTTTAAACAATAATAACATTTATAAGTCTTTTTTGGATATAAAAAATATTAACAAAAAAATTATTTGAGATTATAATGAAATATTAGTGGTGAGAAAATTATTTGAGAATTGTTTTTACGTTTCTCATTTTGTCTTTTTCCAACTCTGGTCTGTCTCTATGTTGACTTATCTTATTTTGGACTCGTCCCTCACGCGTTACATCCTAATTAGGGACAAATTCAAGTACAAAAATTGACCCGATCAATATTTAGGGACAAGTGAGGGACATGCTTACTCTGTCCCACACTCAACCCTATGAAATATCCATACTTCTATATTATATAAAATCAAAATATGGTGTAACTACCACTCTGATGTGATTTATATTTTTTATTTTGCTCTTAACATTTTTTAATTTCTACAAAAATACTATAACAACGAACAAAACATTAATTGCAAGTTAAAACTACACATCTCACCTTAAATTAGACATTCTAATAAAAACATAAAGCTATATAAATTATATCGAATAAAAAACTATAATATAAAATATATCAAATACAAAAAAAATTATAATTATACAAAATAAAATATTATAAAAATTGAATATTTAATTGCATAAAATAAAAATAATGGTCAACACGAAGTACCTATCTCACATACTAATATTTAATAAAATTTTATAATTTTAAATTATAACCCATTTTTATTTTGTGATAAAACAATATTGTTTTTTCTAATATCTTTTCATGTACCAAATATCATAAAAATCTAATATATTTTTCTTTTTCCTCCATTTCCTACACAACTCTTTTACTCAAATTTTCTTATGTACTACCAAGCATAAATGTTATTTTTCATGCCTTCTTTAAAATTAACTATTAGATTAAAATTCCACGACTTAAATTTTAAATTCTTTTTATTGTGATAGAAATTCGAACCATCCAATATTAATTAGACTTGTTTGTTTATATCCAGGATTTTTTTTTCTTGAAAAGGGAGAGAAACATGATATTATTCCAAGATAGATATTAACATGTGCTAAATAATAAAAAATTAGTTTCGATAGGCTATCTTGCTCAACTTTGTCATGTATTTCCTTTATGCATGGTTTGGTAACATTGTTTTTGTTTAATGCCTTTTCCCTCAAATTAAATGGCTTCACCTCGAGGTAAATTACAACCGGAAATTAAGGGAGATATAAAGCGTAAGATTCAATTTATAATGTTATTTAAAGTATTATATGTGATAGAAATGTTATGCTCAAGTTTAAGGGATTTATTGAACGATAATAATAACCACAATTTTATATGAGACTAATTATTGACCGTAAAATTCCAACATGAAAATAAACTCAATAAAATAGAGATGAAAATATTATGTTAGATGTATTATCAAAGTAAACAAGATATGATTATAAATTAATGGTTTCGAAGAACATTGTGGTAGTCCATCAAATGAAGGTTAGTCCAAATTATAGAGGATGAGAGAGTCAAGAAAAATCATAAACAATACGATTATGAAAAACTTAGATATTAATATTTTGTTTGTGAGGTTTATTCAATTGTGAAACTCATTTTGGATATACGGGGAAGAGTGAAAGAGTTTATAAGAAGGAAATGTCAATGGAACTAATGCCTTAAGGTTTTGGTTCAAGACGTGGTGTGTAACAATAGAACTCCCTCTCCCAATGGTTCGGCTGGGACATGGTGGACTCAAGGGGGAGCGGACCGGAAAGTGTGTGGTACCCACACTTGAAGTGTGAAGTCTCACATTGGATATGCGTGAAGGAGTGAAAGACTTTATAAGTAGAAAAGACTCATGTAACTAATGTCTTAAGGTTTAATTCCATGGGGATTTCCTTCTTATAAACTATTTCACTCCTCCCCGTATATCCAATGTGTGACTTCACACTTGAATAAATCCAACATTATTAATAAACATATTTATGGTAGAGCATTATGGTATCGTTTGATATATGAGAGTTACTAATATATAATGATTGATCTGTTTTATAAACCGTAAACTAATTGAACAAAAAGCACCAAAGTCAATTATATTATTAACGGATACATTATTTTTTCAATTAATTAACCACTTAATATTATAATTTATTAACTAGTGTTATAGATATTTTGGTTTATTACTATACTGCTCAACAGTTAATTTGAATCAAATTTTCATTTCCCGGTAAAATCCTTCTTGTGCTCATACTCATGAGAATAACTTGTATAGACATAAATAGTATGTCATTATTTATAAGTAATTAACTAATTATATTTGGTCCTATGTCCTCTCCTAATATATATCATTTCTCAGGACTGAATATTGACCTTTCACAATATAAGATACCAAAAAATTTAGTGAGACCCTTGAACCAATTCCTTGTTGGTTGAACTCCCCAAATTTATAAAAAATTAGTTTTGTGTTTTACTAATTTATCATTTTGAATAAATGTCAAAGTATTTAATTTAAGATTCTCAATTTATTTTCGAAGAATATTACCTATCCATCACTTGAAATTGCGAGAGTAAGTTATTAACAAAATGAATTAAAGGCGACGGATCATATAAAACTTTTGGAACATGATAAAATAACCTCAAAATTTAGATAATCATCCTTGAAAAAATAAAATCAAGACAATCATATTCACGTATACTATATTTTATTTTTTGTTAGTCTACATATGCTGTTATCTATGCATTATGGCTAACAAGTGTTTGAAAATATGAACAGGTAGTTGTCCCTTCGCAGTTAACAAAAAACAGCACCTGTACATGGTCCTATTATTTTCAAAGATTAGTTAACATATCAATTTCACCGACAAAAGATAAATATATGCATGGTAATAAAGATAGATCCAGATACATCAATTTTATTGAGTTGGAATTACTGTGTTGAAGTTTGGCATGTTGGTTAATATAATCTTTAACTTCATCAAATCCAAAATTGGCCAACACAGCAAGGGTTTGTGTCACATTACTACTTGACTTACTTATAATTATCACTTCATTATTTTTAATTCTAGGTTTGTATTTTTTTCAACGACAAAAATCCCAAATAATTGCTCTATAATCTTTACTGCTAGCATCTCGTCCGTTACGTGCAAGTTGAAGAAGAGAAATTTGTTTATCTCTCTTTGCAGATGAGTGAACCTGTGACGGTGAAAAGTTGTACTCTATTAGTACACTTGATTTTATTTAACATTATATATACTAGTGCGGAAGTCCATGTAAATGATTATGATATTGAACTTCTAATTTATATCTATCTTTTATTATTTGTATATAAATATTGCCAAAAGTTTGTATTTTTTACATCTAAAACGAAGTTTAATAATTTATATAATAGAGATTCAGCAAAAATTTATTGTGTCTATTGACTAATATAATTTCAGCTTTTATTTTCGTTTAAGACCTGTATATCATTAATTATACATAAACAGTTTTTTAATTTATATATTGCGTAAATTTTATTTTCTAACAAATCATCTATCATGTAAGTTTCTCACCAAAAAGATTAGTTCTTTACTAAAAGGTGAGAGTATACTTTTGTTAGTACCAAAAGATTATTTATCATGTATATTTTTTCATTTTTTAAGAAGTAAAATATGGAGATCCACTTATTCCAGGAGTAAGTTAAAAAAACCTACTTCACATTTTAATCATTCATTCTACGAAAATATAATGGTTCATGTGATTTAAATTAATTAATAGATATGAACAATAAGATTTTCATAAAATGAATGACTAAGATGTAAAATAAATTTTTTAAATTACTCCTAGAGTAAACTGATCCCTTCCTTATTGTGAATACCCAATTTTGTCCGGCCCAAAATACATTTTTTTAAAAAATAACATTTTATGTGTTCCAAAATAAAAATGATTCAAATTTGAATTTATGACTTTTATTAAATTTGAATTTTAAACATCATAATAGCATAAATCAAATTTTTGAATTTTAATTAAAAGCAAAAATCAAAATCTCCTTAACTTTCTCTTTGAAGTTAATAGGGGATTTGATTTGATTTGATTTTCAAACATGTGTCAAAATTCAACTTTAAATAGGCATATGAGACATGAAATCAAAAGGCTTGAAACAAAATCACCATCCTCTAAAAAATCATTCATCTAAAACACTCCTTCATCAAATTTCATCTAAAAAAATCTTTCATTCATCACCTATTTCCAAGAATCCTCAACCAAAAGATAACCAAAACCATCCAAAAAGTATAATCTACTACATCACAACAATCCTCTCAATCAAAAACAATTCGCTTTTCAATCCTTTCTCTCTTCTCTAGACATTATCTTTCACACATATTCATCCAACCAAAAACCAAGAAATCTACAATAATTCAAGATCTCCGATACACAAGAACACCGCCTAAAAAATGAGAAAAAAATACAAAGAAACTCAAGATGAATTATAATTGCATTAGTATACATTGTAGAGAAGCTTCATATACATGTCCAAGCGATGCCTCTGAGCCTGTGCTACACAAAGTCCATACCTCTACTATATGTATGTTTGCATCGGTTAGCCTTTTTTGCACCGTTTTCGTGTTGCAGCATTTCATTGTTATTGGAATCGCTATGAGAGGTATGTCATTTTCATTACTTTCTTGTGTAGTTGTTTTATTTTTGTTATTAATAATTGCATTGGTAATAATAATTATCACGATTGTAACATATAATTATAACTACATCAAAAAGGTAAATGCATAAAGAATTCACTCTTTGTATACATACTAAAACATTTTTTTAATAAATATTTAGTTTTGAAGCAAAATATGTAATTAATTAGTTTCTCATTATATATCAATTTAAAACATGTTAAAAAACAAAAACAACAAGCATCTATGAGTCAACAAAAAAATGAAATAATATTTAACTCAGATTGTAAGGTATGATGCGGTGTCGGACGTAAGGGCTACACTTCACTTCCTTATGATTTTAGTTTTTAAATAAAAAAACAAAAATTCAAATTTCTTAACCAAGTTTTAACATGAGATGCGGTATTGGACATAAGGGCTATGTTTCGCTCATGTCTTTTTTTCAAAAAGAAAGAATTTAAACTTTAATATTTTTAATAAATAAAATTAACCCAACCAAATAAATTTTTTATACCTAAAGAACTACGTAAGTCTTGATTCCCTTAATAAGGATACGTAGGGCCGGGGTCAATCTTGTCAAGCACAATAATAAAAACAATTTTTTTTCTTCATAATAATTAATTAATCGCACAATTAAATAAAATAATAATAACACAATTAATAATCCATGCAATATAATAGGGTACCGTTCAAATGAGCAACTAGGGTGCTAATACCTTCCCTAGGGTGTAATCGACTCCCGAACCTGGATATCAAAGTCCAAGGCCCAATGTGATTGGGCCAAAAGATTTTTCTAAATTTTTTGACTGAAAAAATGTAGTGGCGACTCTAATAAGTTCGTGCAACCGAAAATCGGGGCGCGACACTTATCCTACTTTTTATATATGAACTAGCAAGTTACGCGTGCATTTGCACGGAGAGTATTTTTTGCCGCATGGTTAAGAATATATATATATATTACATGTGCATTAACATGATTAAGAATATACATGTTATCTACACATTTGTAGTTTTAAGAACAAACATGTGACCTGTATATTTTAATGGTTAAAACATATATTTACCTGTGCATTCACATTGTTAAGAATACACATATTACCCTTGCTTTCGTATAGTTAAAACATGTAACACCGCGAATTTTACGAGTTTGAATTATAAGATTTTGTTAATATTTTCATTAATTATATATTCGAAAATGAATTTCTCGGAATTTTCGATAAAGATTTAGACGAAACTCTAGTTGAGTTTTATTCTTGAAATTTTATTTCCGATTTTGTGGTAAATGTTCATAATTTTTGGAGACAGTCGGTTCTAGACCACTGTCGGGGCCGAAATCCGCCCGGTACGGCTCAAAACGTGTCTTTTTGAGTTTTGTAACTCGGAATTGAATTCCGATCACGCCGTTGGATTCGTAATTTAATTTTGAGTCAATATAGACCCTGAATACACTCATACCTACTTTATAAATATTTTTCACTCGGAATCCCAAAATCCGAAATTCTAATCGGATATTAGGATCGGGCGATTTAAAATACCCGATCGAGTATTGACCGATAATAATCGGGCATGGTTATCACACGTGTCCGCGGGGTGATCATTTTGCATTGGGATGAGAGATTTGACTTCCATAAAGCAAATCTCCCATCACTTTCACCATATCTCATGATCTCATCATTAGCCACCCTAGAAGATTTGTCATTATTGCCTAGGGAAAATCTGATTTCCCTCT
>NW_017718157.1:0-1156 GCF_001865875.1 Lupinus angustifolius
CACATCGTGACATAGTGGTGTCTGAATATGACACCCGAATCTCCTAAACCATCTCAAAGGTTTTGGAGTTAAATTGGGTTTTAAGAAACCCAAGAGTTTGTATGTTTGAATGCTTTTGAATATATATGATTGTTGATGAAATGTGTTGAACATTGTATATGAATGTTGTTGGAAAATTTTCTGAGTCGAGGTGGTTGAAAAACCATGTTTAAATGTGTCTTGGTGGTCGAAAATGGCAAAAATTAGCATTCTGTCCAAATCCCAGTAGTCTGGGCGAACCAGGCGTCGCCGGGGCGACCAAAAGTCCGCCCGTGTGAGAAAAAACTCGTTTGGGCGGGAAGAAAATCCCAGATTTTTCGCCTGGGCGAACGAGGCGTCGCCTGAGCGAGCAAAAACTCGATCCAGCAGAAAAAAAAATTTCCAGGATTTTCGCCTAGGCGAACATGGCATCGCCGGGGCGAGCAAAAACTCGATTGGGCGAAAAAAAAAATTTCCAGAACTTAAGGAGTTTCTAGAACTCTCTCGCTTGGGCGATAATACTGGGCGAGGAAAGCTCCAGTTGATTTAGGATTTAAAGATGAATTGTCGTTTGGGCGATTAGTCCCCGCTTGGGCGGGAGATAGGAATTGTGTTTGACTATTTGGATTGATTGGTTGAAGATGTAATAACCCTAATATGTGTATGTGATATAAAACTACTTTGGTATAACACCGTAATTGGAAATAAAAAGCAAAGTATCCAAGGTGTTGGAATTAAATAGTCAAACTCGGAAATTAATTTTAAAGAAAGTAATCCGAGAAGGATGTATGATTTAGGGCGATGCCCAGAAAAGGATACGTGCTACCACGTAGCGAGATCGTCTGACCGTAAGTGGCTTGATCTGGGACCGTCTAGGGTGATTCAGCGATGGTCGTAGTGGTAGGGATGTTACCCTTTTAGTTATGATGTGAATTGGGTCACTGCCCAGAAAGGAACCCGAGATACCACGTAGCGAAATCGGATGACCGTAAGAGGCTTGGTCTGGGACTGTCCAGGGTATTCAGCGATGGTCGTAGTGGTGAGATGTATTTCCTTTGTATTACGTTTTAACGTAAGATCGGGATCCACAAGAAGCATTCCTTGTCGGGAGATGGCTTAAGGATGGGCCGATCATGTG
>NW_017718158.1:0-9111 GCF_001865875.1 Lupinus angustifolius
GAGCTACCCGTCCGTGATGTTCCAGGAGGGGGCATGAGGAATTGAGGAAGAGGCAATACCCTAGCTTTGGAGTTAGCCAGTAGGAGTTGCTTATCATTTTGTGACTTTTGAAACACTGACAACTTCAGTTTGTTCAAGTCTTTGTTTAGTTTCTTTTTCCTTTTTGTTTTGATGGGGCTGTGTTTCTTTTTGGATTTTGTATATGTTAGTGGCGATGTAGTTTCCGCCTTTGTTGATTTAGTTTGTATAAACTAAAGATGACTTAACCATTTATATGAATTGTGTTATTCAGGAAATTGTGAATCAGGTTAAGTTATCATTCGATAACGATAAGTTGATTTTCCGCATTTGAGTTACTTAAAGTGATGTCCCGGAAAAGGAAGGTTTTAAAAGGAAACAATTTTATACAATCTCTTTATTCAAAAAAAAAAAATTTACCCATTTTTCCGCAATGTTTTTGAGATGTATTTTTCCGGGCGTTACAAAACACGCATGTTACCCGTACATTCACATTATTAAGAATACATGTGTTACCCATATTATCAATGCAAGTCCAACTTTATAAAATGATTACATTTTTATCAATAAAACTACTCAACTCCAATGAACGATATTAATTATATTTCTCAAACAACATAAAAGATAACATTTTGAAACAAACTCAAATGAGAGAAAAAAGCATATAAGATATAAGTCTAAAGAACAGTATCAACCTCCATTATGTTATATTTTGGTGAACTTTTTCAATATGTTGTTTTGAATGAAATTGAACACAGTTCATTATCAAAAAATATATACATGATGAACATTGTCTCAAATTTATATCCATAATGAGCATGACGTGGAATTAAGTAATCGAAAATAAATCAAGAAATAAAAATAAAATAAATTAATTCATTATCATAATCAAATCAAATATATTATTTTTAAATCATAAACACACGTAGAAGAATAATATCATTGTGAAATAAAAATAACATTAGTAGGGGTATGCTGCTAACTTTATTTATTTAGACAAATGTAACTCTTTTATTATCACAATAAAATTAATTTTCAAAGATGTTAGTCATTTAGACAACTCCCTCTTTTCTTTGTGATTTGAGCAAATACATAAATAAAAATATAAAAAATATATATTAATATACATAGTTGCAATAATAATAATAAAATTATCATATAATTGATATATTATTATTATTATTTTTAGCTCTATTTAGTAATTTTATTTTTACGTCATACAGAATATCAACAGATTTCTTTATGAATTGTAATATCATAGCTCATTTATTAGTAATAGAATTGAATTCCTACTATTTAAGTTGTAAAAATAATTAAATAATATTAATTGAGAACGTTTTAAGATCTATTTAAATAATTAGTATTAAAAATGATTATTTTGAAATAAATTCATTGTCTATTATTTTTTAAGTGCAGTAGAATATCAAGAGATTTCCTTATTAATTGTAATATCATAGCTCATTCTATTAATAGTAACAATAGATTCCTCCTATTTAAGTTTTAAAAATGATTAAGTGATATTATTTCATAATGTTTTAAGATCTACTATTTAAATGTGAAATTATTACATATCCTATTTAGCATTTTAAAATTTAAAAAATGATTAGATGATATGAATCGAGAATGTTTTAATAAGATTGAATTCCTACTAGTTCAGTTTTAAAAATAATTAAATAATATTAATTGAAAATGTTTTAAGATTTTTTAAATAATTATATTGAAAATGATTATTTTGAAATAAATTCATTGTCTATTATGTTTTAAGTGAAATAGAATAGTAACAAATTTCCTTATTAATTATAATATCATAACTCATTCTATTACTAGTAATAATAGATTCCTCCTATTTAAGTTTTAAAAAATGATTAAGTGATATTAATTTAGAACGTTTTAGGATCTACTATTTAAATGTGCAATTACTATATACCTTATTTAGCGTTTTAAAATTTAAAAAATGATTAGATGATATTTATTAAGAATGTTTTAATAAGATTGAATACCCACTATTTCAATTTCAAAAATAATTAAATAATATTAATTGAAAACATTTTAAGATCTATTTAAATAATTAGTATTACAAATAATGATTTTGAAATAAATTTATTGTCTATTATTTTTTAAGCGATATAGAATATCAACATATTTTTCCTTATTAATTGTAATATCATAACTCATTCTATTAAAGTATTAATAGTAACAATGGATTCCTCCTATTTAAATATTAAAAAATGGTTAAATAATATTAATTGAGAACGTTTTAAGATCTACTATTTAAATGTGCAATTACTACATATCATATTTAGCATTTTAGAATTTAAAATATGATTAGATGATAGTAATTAAGAATGTTTTAATAAGATTGAATTCCTACTATTTCAGTTATAAAAATAATTAAATAATATTAATTAAAAACATTTTAAGATCTATTTAAATAATTAATATGACAGATGATTATTTTGAACTAAATTTATTGTCTATTATTTTTAAGCGAGATAGAATATCAACTTATTTTTCCTTATTAATTATAATATCATAACTCATTCTATGACTAAATGAAAAAGAGGAAGATAACTTCGACTATATATTTGTATCATTATTAATATTTGCAAATAAACCAAATATTCATCGCTTCATTATTCATACACCCTTCCAAGAAAAGTAAAATTTAAAAGTAGAAACAAATCAATCATAAAAAATATTAAACCCAAAATCAAACCCAAGCAGCTAAAGATCATAAATTGACAAAGTTCTTTCATATCTTGAAAAGAAGATCACAACTTCAACCATATATTTGTAATATCATTATTAACCATTACAAATAAACAAATTAGATAAAATCAATAACGAAATAAGAGCACTGAAGCTTTGCATTACATGAAATCGAATATACATGATATGAAAATTAAACAATTTGAAACTTTCATACAATATAGATGAAAGTCATAACAAAAAATGACAAAATGACTTATCAAGATACCCGACGATGAAAATGGATTCAACACTGAAACCTCATCTATTTGAAAAATACATGTTTTGGATCAGATACTCCGATCACAGTTGTGAGAATCGAAATATGTTCAAAATTATATCAGTTTTTTTCTTCTTCTTCTAAGGCTTTTATCTCTTAGATTGATGAAAAATGAAATAAAATTATATCTACCATTGAACATCTCGTTGGATTGATTCATGAATGATGAAGTAATGAAAAAATGAAATGACTATAAAATCATACCTCGTTTGATGATGAAAGAGATTAGATTTGTCTAATAAAAATGAAAAAAAATGTAGGAGAAGTAGTTTGTGAGTTTCAAAAGAAGAGAATATTAAGAAGTAAATTGAAATAAGAATAGAGAAGAAAATTAAAAAGTAAAATGAAATGAGGTAAGAGTAGAGAGAGATGAATGATTAATTTGATGAAAATATAATATTCTTTGGACAATCTATTCTCACATATATTTATATTAAGATAGTAGAAGAAGAATATATTGTGTGAGAGTTAACTATAAGAATATGTGGGTATTTTGGAATGAAAAAAGTTAAGGAGATAGTGACATGTGTCAATGATGACATGGCAATGAGCTTAAGTTAAGGAAATGGTGACATGTGTCAATGATGACATGACAATGAGCTTAAGTTAAGGAGATGGTGACATGTGTCAATGATGACATGACAATGAGCTTTTTTGTTATGTAGATAATAGATTTATGATGAACAAATTAATTATATGATAATTGAGTTAGATCAAGTTTTAAAGTGTCAAACTGTTTTTCTATCGTTTTGAATGTTACATGCTATAAATGTAAAATATAGTAATATATGTTTTTTTTGTAGTTGAATATACTCGATTGAAGTAATTGATTAATCTTATTTTTTTAAATTATGCATTCAAATAATTGAATCACTCACAATTATTTTTGGTGAAGTGTATAATTAAGGCATAATCATTCAGATAAACTTATCATGTTTATAACTAATATGTAAGATCGTCATGAAATGAAATATTTGTCAACTTCATTATTTTAGTAGTGATCGATTACACAAATTAGTAGATATCATAACTGACTAATGATTTTTCTTTGGTAGGATGAAATTGAAAAAAAAACATATTTTTACAGTATTATTATTGAAAATTGAAGTCGTCATGTCTCATTATAGTGAGTATTCATTTGAGTTTATTTTGTTTCATTGTCATAGTTTTGTTGGTAGCATGCTAAACTCTTCCTTACTAATTCTTATTGTCTTTGCTCTATATTCCTATGTTGTCTAGCATATTTCCTAATGTGTATTGTCTTTGTTCTTGTGATTCAAATCTATCTAAATTTTTCATTTTCTAATATGAAAGCTGACATGATGTATATGGTATGTGTGCAGTTATTTCGGTTTCCATGTTGCTATAATGAAACACTGAAATGTAAAAAAAAAATCAGTTTCATATTAAAGAAATAAGCTAGCACATAATGTGCTAAGATTGAATAAAATATTGAGAAATATTATGTTACAAATTAAATTAGATTAATATGAAGCTTACCACATTTTAATTGCAGTTATGTAGAGAGAATACCTCTTTCCCTTTTCATCTACAATTCAAGCTTATTGGAGACTTATCAGAGGGGATATCTCTTTTCCTTTCCATCTACAATTCAAGTTTATTGCAAACTTAACACAGGGAATACCTCGGTTGCCCTTAATGGACAGTTAAATGGTAATATACCTTGGTTATCGTTAACAATTTTTTATTAAACTTGGTGAAGAAATCGTGTCCTAAGAAGTGCAGTTGGTTCATGACTTCATGCTTAAGAAGAAGCTAAGGGAGTGCACTACTAACATTTTTTAAGGCTGAAATTGTAGCAAAATATGCACTACTAACATTTTCGTAAATCTATTTATTTTAAATTAAAAATATATTTTTCTCTTTCCTCTAGATAAATATATTTTAAAGATAGATTTTAAAATAAATAGATTTACCAAAATAACATTATACGTTAAGTTATTTTTACAAACTTTTGGGCAAGTTTTTGATTCAGAATTTTTGCCTACATGATCCTTCATAAAATTAAATGTACACATATTAACGAACCCTTTATCTAATTTTAATTTATTTAAATAAATACTCGATGATAATTATTATATGGTACAACTTTTTTATATTAAAAAATGAACTTTTTGAAGAAAAAGGTTTGATTATTATACTTTATCGAATAAAATTAAGTGTTCACATATTAATAAATGAAGATGTACATGAGTTTTTTAATATTTGAGTATGAAAAGGAATATTTTATCCCTAAAATTTGGTAATTATCATGTCATATAATCATACTTATCTTTCGAATCCTGGTTTTCACTCGAATACTGGTTATGCGACTTTTTGGGAGTTAGTTTTAGATTTGGTAAAATATTAATATTTTGTCTCTCCATATTGAGATGATACTCTCATTAATTGCATAAATTATTTTATATTATAGACCTGTTTAAATATTTTTATCCAGTCGTTGTAAGAGACAAAAAAAAATTCTTTATTTTTATGTATGACAATAATGTATCTTGTTTTTGCATATCCTTATGTACAATAGGAAGTTGAGACTTGCATAGTTCTTGGGTAAAAAATATTTGTTTGTGGGGATGATTTCTATTTTAAGATTGGAAGAGCAGAGACAATCTTTTGTCAAGAGAGTGAAGTGTGTCAACTTATGGATGAAGAAAGCACAATAATAACTGTGTCCACTTTGCAATTCTTAAAGGGTTTTCTATAATAAGTATTAGTGTGTACAGGTATTTTGTGGCTACCAGCGAATATTGTGTGATACTACATATTTAATTTTTATATATTTCATTTTTTTTGAATTAGAATGTATTTGTTGTGTTCGGTGTACTTTATATTATATTTTTGTGTGTTTATGATAATGTTTAATTTAAGGTGAGATATGTGGTTAATTAATGTATTGGTGGTGATTGTTTAGGATTATATAGTTTTTTTGTAAAAATTAAATAACGTGAAAGGCAAAACAGAAAATAAAAATTACACCATAAAAAAATTTATTTCAAATTTTGGCTTTATATATAGTATAAATACAGAAACGATAACCAATTTTCATTATGGCGCACTTATTTCCTGACATTGAAATACAATCCATATTCATTACCACATTTCATCTTAAAAAGCTGACAATATAATTTAATTATTACAGTCACATTAATCTTTTTATTTTATTTTTATAAATTGTTATCCTTGCTTCTATATATTGATTTTATATTTCCAAATCATTAAATTCTACTTATTTAAAAAATATATAAACTTTAAAAACAAAACTAATTATACTACATTATTAGGAATATTTAATATATTATACCATTTTAACATAAAATGTTATTAATGCTGAGAAAATTGTTAAAACATAGCTTTCCATACTTGAAAAAAGAACTTAAGATAAGAACAAGAAGATCAAAGATTCAAACTCCATAGAAAAAAGAATTGACACTAGAGTAATAATATTTTAATTATTGAATTTAATAAAAAAAATGAGTCAATAAGACTTATTTATATAAGAGAAAAGAGGAAAAGAAAGCTTGTAAAACAAACAAGAATGTCAAACTGCGAATTCTTGAATTTTAATACATGCTTGAAAAACAAGAATGTCAACCCCTTAAAAAGGTCATTAATTCAGATTCCAACCAATTTTATTATTATTGCAGAAATTCAAATTTTAAAAAGGTTATTAATTCAAAATTTTGAATTGTTTTTTTGGGTTATAGGATACCTACAAAGTACAAACTGATTTTTTCTAATAAAAATATCCTAATGTTTTTTATACACTCCAAAAACTATTATAATACCCACAAAAATGAGTAGAGATTAATTTTTTGACCCTGAAAATTAAAAGTGTCCGGAACACTCTTTTTGGGCATAAATTTCTTAATGACTTTATAAAATAAAACATTATCACATTACCTAGTTAAAAAATAATCATTTGACTTTTATAAAATAGTAAAAGATATATTGCATTCAAATTTTATTTTTTTATTAATTATGAAATAAAAAATCAAGGTTTATTAGGAATGTATTTTTTACAAATGAAATTATTCCATAATTAGGCTAATAGGTGACCAGTAATTCACTTAAAAGTATTTTAATTTTTTAAAGATAAAAACAAAAATGGATGATACTTGATAATTATTGAGTCAATATTTATCCATTAAACATTTAATACATATTTTATTTTAATTTTATGGGAAAATGGAAATTGTGGGGTAATTTAAAATTGAATTCCTTAATAGTGAGCTATTAAGTGCTCAATTTTTTATTTTTATTTTTATTATATAGAGAGATAGTTATTTGAATTGAAATAAATATTCTCACATATTATTATTAATTCATTTTAATTAGGTAATTTAAAAATATGTATATTTTAAAAAAATATTTTTGGGCCGGATAAATTGAGTGTTTAAAATAAATTTATAATTAAATGATATTTAATAATTAGAAATATTTTTTTTAATTATGGTAGGATGACGATATTTGTGGTATAATTCGTCTTTTTTTAATTATCCAAGGAACAACTTTCATCTTCACGATTAGAACAGAAGAAAATAAAGGACATTTTAAATTGAAAATATAATTTATAATGAAAAGTAAAACACATAAATGATAAATAATATTGTACAAAAATATTTATGTCAGTACTCCTATTAATTTAATTGTAATTTTTAACATTTATGGATATTCTTTGAACTCTTTTCATAGAACAATATTAAATGTGTCTATGTGAGCCTATCAGAATATCACACTTTAAATTAATTAGTGATTTGCTAACTATTAATCCAAAATTTGACTCTAGTTACGATATGGTATCCACCTAATTATTTGCAATATCCACCCTTAGTCCGGTAGAATATAATGAATGATTAGTAAGCAAATATATTATTTTTACTTGTAAAAATTAAAATAGTAAAATTAATTCCTTTGAAATAAATAAATGAGCGTCAGAGTTCATATATACATGCACCGAAATATCAACCCTAAACATATTTCCTAGATACAATATTTATTTCCCTCTTGTTAAATACCCTTTCCTTTTTAACTCTTTCTTTTAATCTCAAAAGGTTTGTTAGAAAATATTATTTGTGGAGAAAAATCACAATATGACAATTGACAAACATACTATTCGTTGGAGACTCTACGGATAGGAAACTCAAGTGAAAGATTGAAGAGGCCTTTGTCATGGGAAAAGATTCAGTATTGTCACTCTCTCTCTATGTCTTGACATAAAAATCATGATGCATGAGTCATCATCCCATAGGAATGCTAGTGAGCATTCAAGTTTTGATCCAAAACTTGTTACACTCTCCTACAAGTTTTGTGACAGTAAGTTTTTTATCTCTTTCTAGGTCCAATCTCATATATGATTAACGTGTGTCCATAACAGTATTGTTAAAACCGTACTAATTATCAAATTGGTCTGGGTACTGGTATAGTGATACAATGGTTCAATAATTAAACCGGACATACATGCTTATATTTATATATAAACCTATACCAATTTTTTCCCAAATAGGTAGATACTCAAATTTATAATTCATAATCTACTCAAAAATCATATAAACAAACAACTTTAAGTCTTTAACAATTTCAAAGTCTAAATTACAAAACATATATTAATCCAAAAGTATCACTTAACAACCGCAAAATATAAATAAATGACACAAGTACACAACCCACTCTACAAAACAAATAAATTTGGAGTTTTTGAAAGTGCAAAGCGTCAAGGATTGCATTAGCAATGATTTGCCAATGTTTTGATGAAGACAAAGAGTTAATTAAAGCTTGAAGATGACTCAACAATCAACATGCCAAGGGCTCAAGTGATGTCTTATTAGACTTAGGTTATAATTCTTTATTATCTTTTTAGAAGTCTAAGATGATTGCCATAGATATTGAGTCTAGGTTAGGTAAACCTAGGTGTGAGTCTCACAAGACTTAATAAAGTAATTAATCCACTAAAATGAGACATCATCTAGAAATATATGATAATTAGATTCATGCATTTTATACATTAATTTTATGCATTAAATGTATTATATTTGGAAATCATGTATTGC
>NW_017718159.1:0-276 GCF_001865875.1 Lupinus angustifolius
TCAACTGCATAACTGAAAAACCATTTTTAGAGGCAAAATTTGTTTTGTATAAATACTAGCTAATTGCAGAAACGAATAAGAGAGAAAAAACACAGAGAAAAGAGATAAATCATCATTGATTAGAATCTATTTTAGAGAGTGTTGAATTAGGAGAAAGATTAGATCATGCTAAGGCTTTAGTTTTCATATTCATATTGCATGATTCTTTGAAAAGCTTTTTTTGCATCATTCTTATGTTTCTTGAAAAGAAAAAGAGATAGTTTTTTTATGATTGCA
>NW_017718160.1:0-1130 GCF_001865875.1 Lupinus angustifolius
TTCCAAGAAAGGAGCGTTTGAGTCTTGTATTTGGAAGTGTGTATGTAACGTACATTGTGTTTTATAGTGAAGAATGAAAATCTCTCAAATCAGATGGGAGGACTGGATGTAGTTTTGCAGTGGACAGCAAAACGAATCAGGATAAAATACCTGCGCAATCTTTTCTATCCTTTTCTCTTTAATATTTCAAGATGTTTTAATGCGAGTTTGGAGCTAATATTTTGCATGCTTGTTCCTTGCTATGTTCTTGTTAATCTTGCATAAAAGTATTTGTTGTATATCTGTTTGTGTGTTGGTTAATAACTGTGCAAGTTGTTGTTCTAATCATTCTGGTTATACTATTGGTTAATCGATTATGAAAAGTGCTTAATCGATTAACTAGGCATTTTTCAGCAAGTGTGTAAAAACCTAAAAAGTGGAACTTGAGCTCTGCCACACCTATTCAACCCCCCTTCTAGGTATGCCTAGGCCACTGATACCTAACAAGTGGTATTAGAGCTAGTACGACGTGCTAGCTCAACCGCATCCGCATCATCTGAGAGGGACTACATATGGACTCTAATAGCCCATTTGGCGGTGATGTCGCATCCATTAACCGCCCTCCCGTATTCAGTGGCGAAGGTTATGCCTTTTGGAAGGTTCACATGAGAATCTATATCGAGGCAATAGACACGAACATTTGGGATTCCGTTGTCAATGGTCCATACATTCCACTTCATATGGTGGATGGCGAGTCTAAAGAAAAGCCTAAATGCTTATGGACGGATATTGAGAAAAGAAAGGGCCAACACGACCTTAAGGCCAAGAACATTATTACTTCGGCCTTATCTTATGACGAATTCTTTAGAGTCTCGCAGTGCCTTAATGCAAAAGAAATGTGGGATACTTTGAAAGTTACCCTTGAAGGCACGAGTGAAGTTAAGCGCGCTAGACTAAATGCGCTTACGCATGAGTATGAGTTATTTCACATGCTTCCTAATGAATCTATATGTAATATGCAAAAAAAATTACTCATGATGTAAATCATTTGGTTGTCCTTGATAAAACTTTTACTAATGCTGATTTGTCTAACAAAGTTTTGCGTTGTCTTGATAGGAAATGGCAACTAAAGGTAACTGCGATAATGGAGT
>NW_017718161.1:0-1947 GCF_001865875.1 Lupinus angustifolius
TTTCAAGAAGATCAAGAAAGTGAGGATTCTAGTTCAGATTCTGATTCCAGTGAAGACTTGACTCTCCTATTTGAAAAATTTAAGAAGTATCTCAAGAAGAAAGGAAGGATCAAGAATCTAAAGAAAGAAGCCAAGAACTCAACCAAGAAAAGCAAGATTCCCAAAGAAGGCTTCACTTGCTATAAGCGTGGAAAATCGGGCCACATGAAGCATCAGTGCCCGAGCCACCTCAAGAAAGTCGATAACAAGTAGAGCAACTCTCGAATGTCCAAGTCAAAAGAAGCATACATTTTAGAGTCTCGCAGTGCCTTAATGCAAAAGAAATGTGGGATATTTTGCAAGTTACCCACGAAGGCACGAGTGAAGTTAATCGCGCTAGACTAAATGTGCTTACGCATGAGTATGAGTTATTTCGCATGCTTCATAATGAATCTATATATAATATACAAAAACGTTTTACTCATGTTGTAAATCATTTGGTCGCCCTTGATAAAACTTTTACTAATGCTAATTTGTCTAACAAAGTTTTGCGTTGTCTTGATAGGAAATGGCAACCAAAGGTAACCTCAATAATGGAGTCAAAGAACTTAGACAACATGCCATTAGCTACTCTGTTTGGGAAACTCCAAGAACATGAAATGGAGTTAGGGCGCTTGACAATGACTGAAGAGTCAGAAAAGAACAAAATCACATTCAAGGCTACAAGATTTCAAGAAGATCAAGAAAGTGAGGATTCTAGTTCAGATTCTGGTTCCGATGAAGACTTGACTCTCCTATTTGAAAAATTCAAGAAATATCTCAAGAAGAAAGGATAGATTAAGAATCTAAATAAAGAAGTCAAGAACTCAACCAAGAAAAGCAAGATTCCCAAAGAAGGCTTCACTTGCTATAAGCGTGGAAAATCGGGCCACATGAAGCATCAGTGCCCGAGCCACCTCAAGAAAGTCGATAACAAGTAGAGCAACTCTCGAATGTCCAAGTCAAAAGAAGCATACATTTTTTGGAACGATTTCGAGAAAGATTCGACTTCAAGCTCATCCGATGAGGAAAAAAATTCAAAGGTATGCCTTATGGCACAAGTGCATGAGAAGTGCACATCTAGTGATGAAGATGATTCTATTGAGGTACATTCCTATACTTCATCATGCTCTAATGACTCTCCTCCATACGATGAATTATACGCAGCTTATGTCGAAATGCATGAGGAATTGAAGAAAATTGTTAAAATAAATATAGATAGAAAAAGAGTTATTTCCTTGCATGAAAAGAAAATAATTGAAATGCAAAAGGAATTAGATGAACCTAAACTTAAAAGTGAAACTCTTG
Organism: Lupinus angustifolius; assembly: GCF_001865875.1. Taxonomy (NCBI): domain Eukaryota; kingdom Viridiplantae; phylum Streptophyta; class Magnoliopsida; order Fabales; family Fabaceae; genus Lupinus; species Lupinus angustifolius. The sequence goes on from NW_017718161.1 coordinate 1,327, forward strand.
ATCTTATCTATGCATGTGCCTCATGTGATTGCTCTACTTCTAAATTATGTCAACCCTCTATATGTGATACTTGTGAGAATTTAAATGCTGAAAATTCTACTATGAAACAAAAACTTTCAAAGCTCACATATAGTCAAGAAAACCTCAACATATTGCTTGCTAATACAAGAAACGTTGGTAACTGATCTGGAATTGGATATAAACCTGAACCTAAGAAAAGACCATGTAGAAATCCAGTAGTTCATATGCATAAGAAATCAAACAATAACATGTCTGCTTGTTTCTATTGTGGTACACATGGTCACACATGCACTACATGCTTTATTAGAAAATTTTGTGTGCTAAGTGGGAAATATGTTTGGGTAAAGCAGGGGCAAGATTCCTTAGTTACTAACTGTAACGTCCCAAAAAATACTTCTAAACAACATTGCGGAAAAATGGGTAATTTCTTTTTTTTGAATTGGTGATATAAAATTGTTTCCTTTTAAAAACCTTTCTTTTCCGGGACATCACTTTAAGTAACATATAACGCAGAAAATCAAAACCGGTTACCTAACGGTAACTGAAATGATACAACATTTCCTGAATATACATCTTCATAGATATAAAAGATCATAAGTA
>NW_017718162.1:0-351 GCF_001865875.1 Lupinus angustifolius
AATATTAATCATCGCCAACAGACACTAAACAAAGACATGAACAAGCTGAAGCCGTCAGTGTTTCAAAAGTCACAAAATGATAAGTAACTCCTAGTGGCTAATCTCCAAAGCTAGGGCACTGCCTCTCCTCAATTCCGCATGCCCCTTCCTAGAACATCACGGACGGGTAGCTCCAAATCCGAGCTAAGCTGTCTACCTGACGAGCACACGTCCGAAAAGCAAGCAAGAGAAAAAAAGAGAAATAAGGAGAGTAAGACATCTAATGAGCATAAATTCATTGACGGCGTGGACTTACTCAGAATATTACACTCAGATATGAAAAGCAGTTCATATATATATAACATATCACAT
>NW_017718163.1:0-726 GCF_001865875.1 Lupinus angustifolius
TTCTCGTAAACAATTATCCAATTTACATGAGTAATATAACCAAACTCATCAATTGTTCTCATAAACAATTATCTAATTCACATGATTAATATAACCAGACTCATCACTTGTTCTCATAAACAATTATCTAATCAACCTATGTAATGTAAACAACGCATATTCCCATCAATATCATAATTCACTATTTATCAATATATCATTCGGTTTGTAACTCAAATGTGGGAATCCACTTCCACAAGTGCAATATATGCATGTTATGTCATGATCATTCACCTTACACCAATATCCTCCCAATAACCTAGTCGGAAATAAATCAAGAGTATAGGTCCCATACCAAACCACTTTGTACGCACCCGAAATAACATATCCCCGCAAGGAAGTAAAAATAGATCGATCGGTTCCCTCAGGAACAGTCCTACCCGGACCTAAGTCATCTCCCTCAGGAATGCTTCTTGTGGGTCCCGATCTTATGTTAACACGTAATACAAAGAAAATACATCCCACCACTACGACCATCGCTGAATACCTTGACGGTCCCAGACCAAGCATCTTATAGTCAACCGATCTCGCTCCGTGGTATCCTGGGTTCCTTTCTGGGCAGTGCCCTAATTCACATCATAACTCAAAGGGTAACGTCCCTACCACTACGACCATCGCTGAATCACCCTGGACGGTCCCAGACCAAGCCACTTACGGTCAGACGATCTCGCTCCGTGGTATCACGTA
>NW_017718164.1:0-1145 GCF_001865875.1 Lupinus angustifolius
AATTCAATCAACAATACCATTTTAAAACTGGGCATCTCTCGCTCAAGTGAGACCCTCTCGCCCAAGCGACAATTCATCTTTAAATCTCAAATAAACTAAAGCTTTCCTCGCCCAGGCGAAGGTATTATCGCCCAAGCGAGACCTCTCTCGCCCAAGCGAGAGAGTTCCAGAAACTCATTAAAATCCTGGGTTTTCTCTTTTTTTTTCTCGCCCAAGCGGGCTTTTGCTTGCCCGGGCAAGGCCTTTGCTCGCCCAAGTGAGAGAGTTCTAGAATTTCATCGAAATCCTGAGCTTTTTTCGCCTAAGCGGGACCCTTGCTCGCCCAAGCGAGGCTTTGTCGCCCGGGCGAGGGAGTTCTAGAACCAAAAAAAACTTCCCCTCGCCCAGTCCCTCGCCTAGTCCTCGCCCAAGCGAGACTGTGCTCGCCCAGGCGAGAGTTTCTCGCCCAAGCGACAGGGACTTGGACAGAATACCAACTTTTGCCCTTTTTGACAACCGAAACACATTTAAATATGGTTTTTCAAACACCTGCACCCAGAAAAGTTCCCAACAACATTCATATACCATATTTAACACATTTCATCAACAATCATAAATATTCAAAATCATTCAAACATAAAAATATTGGGTTTCTTAAAACCCAAGTTAACCCTCAAAACCTTTGAGATGGTTTTGAAGATCCGGGTGTCATATTCGGACACCACTATGTCACGATGTGTTCTCTCTCACATCCAATATTCAATACATTTCCTCAACAATCATATATCTTTAAAAACATCCAAACATAAAAATATTGGGTTTCTTAAAACCCAAGTTAACTCCAAAACCTTTGAGATGGTTTAGGAGATCCAGGTGTCATATTCGGACACCACTATGTCACGATGTGTTCTCTCTCACCTTAATGATGCGTTCTTTTCTTGTCAACTAGGTTTGGTTTGGTTTCAAGGTTCGAACACCAAAATCTTCGTAACTACCAAAATAAAAACCTGTTAGTTTTCGATGTTTCTAAAATCGTTACTAAAATACTTAAAATCATTTCTCTTTTTCCCATCGTGATCATACATCCATTTCATCCATCCGGTCCAACATCACATGTTCTCGACCATCCTTTTTCATCGAAAATCCGTTCACGATTCCCATTCATT
>NW_017718165.1:0-16977 GCF_001865875.1 Lupinus angustifolius
GAAAATCCGTTCACGATTCCCATCCATTTTAAACATACGGTTTTTAGTAAAACTACATATTCCGATTTAAGACGTTCTTTGATAATCTTACCCCTTTAAAGTAAGTTATTCAAAGTATCATTTAAGAGTTTTATGAGACATTCATGTACTCATAAACCTTAACATCCTTTTTAACAAAAGTTTCTACTTTTTCAATTTGTTCCAAGCCATGGTTTTAAGGCTAAAAACAAATAGATATACATACATTCTCATTTTTACAATTTTCCAAAACACTTCCTAAAGGTTCCTTTGATTTCATCATCATCCTCTTTGGCTAAAACATTATAACAACTCCATGAACACAAGTTGTTCATGGTTTCAACAAAATATTTTCATAAGTTCAAGAACATCACCATTTTCGGTTTTGAGGAGAAAATGAGTTAGAAAGCGTTTTAGATAATTTCAACGGTTGAATATGTTCTTGACATGCTCATGAACAACATACTTAAATATCATCAACATCCATTGGTTGAATATTGAGAGATCAAGGATTGAAGATGGAAGAATAAATTAGAAATGAGAGAAAAATGAAGAGAGATTCACATTCTCTTTGAAAATGCAAAAGTCAGTGAGTGAAGTGTGAAGTGTGAGGGTTTAAGGGGAGAGGGAAATCATATTTCCCTCTAGGCAATCATGGCAAATCTCCTAGGGTGAATAATGATGAGATTGAGTGATGTAAGGTTTGCTTTATGGAAAGGCAAATCTCGCATCCCAATGCGAAACGACCACTTCGCGAACACGTGTGATAAACATGCTCGAGTATTATTGGCTAATACTCGATAGGATATTATAAATCGCCCGATCTTAATATCCGATTAGAATTTCGGATTTCGGCATTCCGAGTGAAAAATATTTAGAAAGTAGGTATGGGTGTATTCAGGGTCTATATTGACTCGAAATGAAATTACAAAGCCAACGGCGCGATCGGAATTCGATTCTGAGTTACAGAACCCAAAATCCACTTTTTGAGCCGTACTGGGTGGATTTCGGCCCCGACAGTGGTTCAGAACTGACTGTCTCCGAAAATTACCAAAATTTACTACAAAATGGGAAATAAAATTATAAGACTAAAACTCAACTTGAGTTTCGTCTAATTCTTTACCTAAATTTCCCAAAAATTCATTTTCGAATATATAATTAATAAAATCTTATAATTCAAAATCGTAAAATTCACGGTGTTACAATCCTCCCCCTAAAAGATTTTCGTCCTCGAAAATAAAACATACCTCTCACTCAAACAGATGGGGATAGGATTTATTTAGAGCTTAATTGATCTCCCATGTCGTGTGGGAGTTGTAACCATCTATTCCATGGGCTTTGTTATCCCCAATTCCTTATAGGGTTGTCCAAACTTCTTCTTCTATCACCTTATGTATTAGGTTGTTGGCCATGTCTCTAGAGAGGCAATTGCCTTCTCTAAGGGCTATCAACCTTACAAGTTTCTTCTGGACATTGGTTGTGCCAACAATGTTTTTGTAGAATTCCAGAATCTCATGCATAATTGACTCCTGAGTGAAGACAATGGTGGCATATACTCTTGTCAATTGATAGATACCTTTGTTTCTAGTTTTATCATTACCAATAGCATGGAAAAAGGAGTTATTCCAATCATCCAACTATAGCCAATTGTTCTTGGATTTCTGTTTGAGCATCTACTCTTCAGTCTTGTGTAGGGTCATCGGGTGTTTTGTATAGGTCTTTACATTTTGTAATAAATTGGGATTAAATTTGTCTACTTGAAGGTGTTTTTCTGCCTCATATAAGTTGTGTCTTGCTATGTGGATTTGATCTGAAAGAGCAGAGTAGTTCTTTCCCAAGATCTTCAGTCTTTCTTTTAATCTCTTTAGCTTCATCCATAAGCAATGCATTAGCCTATCTGTAACCCTTGTCTCCCAACTATTTTTCACACAAGTTGGGAAGTCTAGTTATTTAGTTAGACAATTTAGGAACCTTAATAAGCTAGGTTGCTTGCTATTTTCCTTGGACATATCTCTAACTACCAGTGGGCTTGGTTTGAAATACCTTCTAGAGGACCTCTACCACCATATGTTGGTATTGTTGGAACCTTGTGACATTGCAAATGGCTCTATCAATTCTAGAATATATTATTCAACAACATTGTGTTTATTTAACCAAATGAAGTGAGGTCCATGGGTTGTAGCCTTAAAGGGACCTACTGATGACATCATATGTTCAAGGTCTGTATATTATTAGGGTGTACCCTAGATCCACCACTTCTATCCTTAGTACTTAACACATTGTTAAAGTCTCCAATTGTTATCCAAGGGCCAACCAAACCATGAGATATTTGAGTGATATCATTCTAAACCTTCTTCATTTTCTTTAGTTATGTATGTGCATATATTACTGTTATCTAGTAGTGAAAGCTCCCATTCAGGCCAAATATACTAAGATGCATTAGTTGGTCAGTGGATTGAATTAGGGTCACCTTCACCTTCCTCTGATCCCATATGCACCTAATTCGTCATTGTCATAGTCTGCATAGTTGTCATAGTATTGCAAATGCTGAGCAAACCGATTTCTTATGTTACTTGCATTATTGCTTTTGACTCTAGTCTCAAGTAGTAGGGCCATGGCCACATCCAAAGATTTAAGATGAGAGTTAATCTCATGATGCCTGACCCATTTACTCAACTCCCTGACATTCCATGATATTATCATTGGACCTTAGGATTTTGCCCTACTGGATCATCTCTAAATCGCAATGGGGAATAGCCATTATGGCATTTTATCTCAAAGGTCCCAGTGCCATGGTCATGGTTGTTGATTGGGGATTTCTCTTTTTGAGTTCGTCCATTACCAATTGTCACCCAATCAAGTGTCTGTTGTGTCTTCCCCCTCTCCTCTTCTTCAGTTATGCTCCTTATGACATCTGAGTTATCTTCTTTCTTTTTCCATATTGGTTTAGGCTTGGGTGGTACCCTGGTTTTTTTTCCTCTATCTTCCTTATGCAATCATGATCAATTTTTAGGCATTTCTCACAATATAGGGGCTTCCATTCATTCTCCACCTTATGTTCTATCTTCTTGCCTAGGTGATCCTTGGTCATAATAGCTTCTTTCAATTTGGAAGTTATCCACTTCAACCAAAACCCTTGCATATGTTATCCTTAGTTTCTTTGTAGTGCATTCGTCTGTAGTGATAGGCTTTCCCACTGCACTAGCTATTTTTGAAATGTTTTTTTCATCTCATAGATGTAGGGGCAGCTGGGACAATTTAATCCAAATGGGTAGTACTCTTAGTAAGTCATCCTTTATTTCAAAATCTGGTGTCCATTGTTTTAGGAGCGTAGGGAGTCCATATATAACATATGGCCCCTATGCAAGGACATCATCTCTATCTTGTCCTGTTTTGAATCTTACTAGGAAGTAACCTTTCTTATTATAGTACAATTCAGGGAGTGTGATAAAATTTCAGACCTTCTGCATGAACGTTTTGACAACATTCATTGACAAGTTCTCCCCAAATGCATACATGATCAATGTATTTTCCTAGAATTCTAGCTTTGTTGCAATGTCATCATTATCGATTTGTATTTCAACCTCTCCATCTATTATAGTTGGTGCCACAAAACCAATCGATAGTCCACGCTCTGGTTGCATGTTTCCTCTGATGATATCCACCCATGGTTGGGGGGAGTTCTCCTCGTCCTCGAGGGTTGGTGGGGTTTGCTTTGTCGATGTATGGATGTCCAAGAAACCCTGTTATAGTTCCTCCCGTGTCTCCTCCGTGTCGTGTTCTTCACCCTTTTGATTCTCATAGTATGAGTTTTGTGTGGGGGTTCGCATTGTAACCGTGGGGTTCGGTGTAGCCACCTTTTTCCACATACGGCCTACGCCTCTTTTCGCCATGGTCATCGCAAACCCTCTTTTAATTAATCTAATTTACTTTATTGTTAATCATTCCACATTTTCTCATTACTCATTTTACAACAACCAAAATATCATTTAAAGTTCAAACGTCAAATCATTTATTAGGTAATACAAAATGTGAAAGATTTTGTATGACCTTATTATTATAATGATTACAAACAAATTCCATTTATTTCTTACCATTAAAGTTATTCGACTATATATGTTTTACATTATTCATAAATATTTTAACATTTTTATTTCATTAAATATTTTAAGTAAAAAAACAAAAGCAACAGGTTGAATTGTTATATTTTAAAGACAACCTTTCTAAATGAAAAGAATAAAAAAATATTTGAAACTATAACTTCCTTGTCTCTTACCTTTTCCATGAATTAACGTAAAATAATACTAATCTGTCAAAGGTTAATATACAATACTATTTGTGGTCATTATATACCCATACAATACTTTCAGTTGTAGCTTCATTTTTTCTGCTATTAAGAGGAAAACTAATTTCATCAATAATTAATCTTTATTTTAACAAGCAGTGTATTACTTGAGTTTTTCTATCATCATTTTGAAAATTAAATCATTTTAAGAAGTTAATGATTAAGAAGCATCATTGGCAACTCCCCTCATAAAATTCAGCTTTTTATGAAACCACGACAATGGCTAGATTTAGTTGGGACCTTAGTCTTCCGAAAGGTTTGAAGAATCCACATAAAACTATTATTTATAGATGATATGTTAAGAGTGTAATACAATTTAAACAATTACACACATTAAACTCCTAGCATAATTGCCTTTTCTTTTTATATTGTATCCTTACTTTTAACATTTCTTTATATTGCTAGACTTCTTTTAGCCTTATCTTGAATGTGGGAATATCAAGCTATTGTACTTTTAAATACATAGTCAAATTGTGTAAGTACTAGCCTAAAATTAAAGTCATGGGCTATGCACCTCATTAATTGCAAGATCAAACCTTAGTGAGAGGGTAATGATTTGGTAAGCAAATGTATTTATGACAAATGAAATTTTAAAAGTTAAATTCTTTTCTTTGAAAAAATATATGAATGTCAAAGTTTACATATACATGTACCTAATATCAACCCAAAATATATTTACTTTTATAGAACATGCAATATTTATTTCTCCCTTGTTAAATACCTCAAGCTTTCCTTTTTCTTTTAATCTCACAAGAACTTAGAAAATATCAATTTTCTTTGAAAGACCGTTCACAATATGTCTGATAGACTATTTTTTGGAGACTTTTGGGATTGGAAACTCAGACAAAAGATTGAGGAGTCACTTGTCATCAGAGAAAATTCAGAATTGTCACTCTCTCTTAGTCTTGGAAGAAACAATATGGTACCTGAATCATCATCAAAGAGGAATGCTCGTGAGGATTTGGGTTCAAATCCAAAACTTTCCTAAAACTTCAATGACAAGGAAGTGGTCATGCCTAAGAAGCGACAATTCTCTTGCAAGTTTTGTGACGAGAAGTTTCTCAGCTTTCAAGCTTTGGGAGGACACCAAAAAGTTCATGGGCGTGAAAGAATCCTCTCAAATTTGGACAAAGAATTTTGTATGAGCTCTTTCATACTTGATGCTCATCCTTGTCTTTCCCCATCTATGCCAAATTATCGTAACTTTAGTGATGCACCCCTTCACGGGGCTCACATGCACCCTATGTCTCAAATGTCTCCAGTGTATTGTCATGGTTTTGGAATTGGTTATGACAATCAAAATTTGTACACCACATCCTACTCAGGTCACAAACATGGGACGACCTCCAATTCATGGGGTACAATTGTTGAAACTACACAAAGACCGGAATGTTGAGATGCAGGTTGTGCTTGTGAACTACATCAAGTTTCTTCACTTGAGCATGAGATGTAGTTAATAGATCTTCTAGTGTTTCTAGCGATCTTGAGGGCCTTCAATTAAATAATTATAATGTGAACATTTAGATTTTATCTATCCTGATTTGTTGTTTCCTTTTGTCATTTTGTTGTTGTTACCTTTTATTGGTCTTTAATTTGTTCCTCAACCTTCAATACATAGTTTTTTTATGAGATAATACACCCCAAAATCTGTCGTGTTGAAAAGACTTTTCAATTAATTGTTTCATCCATTTTGCATTTTTTAATATTTCCCTTTTCTAATTAATATTTTAGTGTTTGCATCTTTCACATATTGAAATAAATTTGTACTTCAAATTTGTACTTAAAATTTGTACAAGAATTATTGTCTGGAATAAGTTATAATTAATGTACTTGGAACTAAAATATGACAGTCACTAATATATTAATATTGAATTCAATCACCTTACTAATTTTATTATTTATTAATATATATTTATATATATTATAAAGGATATAATAATATATATTTTTGGTATTACGTACCGAAAGTATCTCATCACCCTAAAGAAACTAATCTTTTTCGAGGTGTGTGACTATCCCTCTCAACAAGTGTCACTTTCAGGAATCGAGTCATTGACATTTTGATTAGTCTGAGGATCTAAAAATACCTTATGCTACTACGCTACCAACACCTTGTTTGTGGATATGATAGTATATGTCAAAAGATTAGTCTATATAATAGAAATAGAAGTATAACCATATTTATTTTTAGAGTAAATTACACTGACACTCCCTGAGTTTTAGTGAAATTACACAAACCACCCCTCACTTTTCTACACCTACACAAACCTCCCATAGTTTTTATACTTTTCATTACACTGACCACCCCTACATAAGAAATAAGTGTAATCTTTTAAACAAAAAATGTGATAAATGCAATTAAGTTAAACAAAACATGATATATTGTGTAGAGAAGTCTAAATAATATACAAATCAATGTATCTTTATTATTTTTTATTACAAAATGCATCAACAATTCTAAAGAAATATTGTTTAAATCGCTCTTATAATATAGTGTAACAAACCAAAAATAATAAAGAAATATTGACTCATATATTATTTGGACGTGTCTCCACAATATATCATGTTTTGTTTAACTTAATTGCATTTACCAATTTTTTTGTTTAAAAGATTAGACTTATTTCTTATGTAGGGGTGGTCATTGTAATGAAAGTTTAAAAACTAGGGGAGGTTTGTGTAGGGGTAGAAAAGTGAGGGGTGGTTTGTGTAATTTCACTAAAACTTAGGGGTGTTAGTGTAATTTACTCTTATTTTTATATCACAATTAGATATTTTATATTCTCAATTAAAATTTTAAATAATTAAAATATCTTATATGTAAATCAAGATATTTTCGATTTTATTTTACACCTTTTGAATTCTATTTTATAAAAAATATGTTGATATTTTTGTATATATTAAATAATAAATTGAAAATACTTTTCCGTTGTAACAAATGATACTAGGTATTTTAAGGGACAAATGATACTTGGTGTTTTCCATTGAACTACTTAATTATATAGACTAATATATATTTCCATTGAATACCAAACCTTTCATTAGTAAAAATAATCACCATACCATAAGACCACGGCATGACTAGTTATACTAATATTTAGTTTATTTTATTCATTAGGTAATTTTATCAGAAAAATAGAATGTTTATTCTGAGAAAAATAGACACCAAAAACTCAGTAACAACTGCGGATTAAGAACTAAGCTTCAATTAAGAACTCAGTAATTGTTCAATTTGAATAATAAGGTCGCCTTTACCTTTCATAATTCCTAATCCTAGTTAATGAATCCTAATGTTTAGGCTTCATTATTAACGTGGGTTAAACTTAGTTGAAGTCATTCCATTGTATTAAAAAGGGGGCAAGGTTAGTGGAATAGTCCTATCAAGAAAAGAATATCTTCATTAATGTAGAGACAAGTGATTATTTTTACTTATATTTTAAATGACAAAAATGTGATTTCATAGTTAACAAAATAATAAAAATGTTATTATATGTAAGGATTCTCTCCATTAATGCAGAGACAAGTGATTGTTTTTAGTTTTTTACTCGTATTCTCAATGATAAAAATATGATTTCATAGTAAACAAAATAATAAAATGTTATTATATGTTAGCTTTTATGTGTTATTGGATGGTATTTGTCTCTCCATCAAGGGAATGAAGTATTGGCTAATAGATGATTTCTGGGCAATTGATTTACTCAATAAGTTTAGCAAATAAGACCCTAGGGACGGGATTGCAAAATTTTAAAAACAATGACAAACTTCTCTTATGTGACACTATAAAATAAAATAAAAATGTAGGCAATGACAATATAATGACGGCATAAAAGTTTCATATACTATTACTATATCATTCCTTATTTATAATTAATCATTATTAACTTGTTACAAAAAATAATATAAATGAAGAATGAATGATGTATTGATTATGCATAAATCTGTAAAGTAACAATGCATAGATATGATACTCTTAGAGTTTGTTTGAAAGTTAGATTTTGGAGGGGAAATAATGAAAATAGGAGGCTTGAGAGTCATTTCACAAATATATTTCATGACTCTCAAACCTTTCATTTATCTTCATTCTCCTCCTAAATCCAACTCCCAAACTAACCTTTATAACATAGTAGTTATTAAATATTGGAGGTAACAAACCATATTTCTGTGATTTATTTAAAAATAAGTTTACACAATTTTAATTTATTAATAAGATTAGTAATCTTCACGATATAATAATCTCTTTTAAAGAAAATATCAATCACACTAATAAAGTTGACTATCAACCAAAGGAACAGACGTGAATGCCACTCATAATCGCCATTTTATTTTTAGCCTTTTTTTAATAGATAAAGTGACTAAAATAATTACTACTTAATACATAAACGTACTTCTGTAAATAAAAATCTTTTCCAATTTATGTCGATAAAAGTAAAAGATACTTGGATCACATATTCTAGCTTCTTTCTCTTAATTTACTAGAAGAGCAATAATTAAAGTTATCATCGACAATTTGAGTCATGCTAATGGGGCTCATCTCCATGTTTTGGGCGGACAAAACATGAAAAATGTGTCTATCTCCCATAAAATGTCTGCTTAATATGTTTTTTGACTCATATACATTTCAAACATGTGGACATGGCATCCCACAAGCATCAATGAATATTACGATAAGAAATTTGATGAGTCAAATTTGACAAGAGTAGTTCAAGTTCTTACCACTTCAGTACAATGTAGCAATTTTCAAAATATATTATCTTACCAATTAACTGCTTGTCCGATTTATATAATATCTTGCAATATTTCATGTATTATATTATTTCTAGTTTTTTTTAATTTAGGGTGACTCGTAAGCCCACCATATCTATATTTAGGACGAATAGAGCGTGATATTTCATATCCCATTAGTAAATGGAGATATCCATGTTAGTCTTAATTTTGATGGGTATTGGTCGTTGAATGTGATAAACATTATTTTATGAGAAATGCCCGTCCTGATTTTATAAGGTTGACATAAATCAGAATGTGATAAACATTATATTATGAGAAATGACGGCATTAAGCAACTAACTATAGGAAAAATAAAAGTGTGTGACATGAAATGATTAAAATATCATTTTCCTACACAAACCAATTCTCAATCTTTCCATATTCAAACCGCGTCTCCTTCCATTTTATATCTCACATTTCAGTTCTATTCCTGGGTCCCCAACGCACTCACCACTTTCTTTCTTTTTTCTCTCTTCTCTGCATAATCTCACTCGTTTCTTCTTTTTCATTTAAACTCCGTACGAATATATTCTTCACTTTCCATTTTTCAACGGCCACCGTTCCTTTCTAAAGCTCTAATATATTCATTATGCTACCGACTATTAAAGTTTCACCTTATTTCACTTAAAGTTAACTTACATTACATCTCTTCTTAATGTGTTTTCATAGTGCTCGAACTCGAATCATATTCATGCCAATATAAACTATAAAGCTATACCAAGTTATTATTATCTCTTGTCATTACCACCTTTTTCTTTTCAATAGAATTTTTTTTGAAACAAAGTGGAGAGTATGGAACGTGGGGTTGTTGATGGAATCATCAATAAGCTTCTTGAAGTTAGAGATAAACCCGGGAAGCAGGTTCAGCTTTCTGAGGCAGAGATCATGAAGCTTTGTGTTGTGTCCAAAGATATCTTCTTGAAGCAGCCCAACCTCTTGGAACTCGAGGCACCTATTAAGATCTGTGGTATTAATCCCTTGTTTCTGTTTCTTTGTCGAATTGATTATGTTTTATCGTATTATTTGATTCATGTAGCCTATTTCACCTGATGAAAAGATATTGGACTAGCTTGTGATTATTGTTATGTTTTATGTGTTTTATGATGAGTTTCTGAGTTTGACTTTTTATTTATTAATAAAGTACTTGATACAACAATTTATTATGTAAACATGCAAAAGTCTTTGTTTTTTCAGTATGTTACAATGATACACACTCATATGATATGATGGACTCTCTAAGCGAAGTTCTGTACTATAATAATAAGCCAAAGTTGTTGTAGGGAATTAAATTCACTGCAGATATCATCTCCAAAGTCTTCAACTGAAAATAATGCGTTCAAGCACCTTAGGTTTTGTCTTCCAATTTATAGCTTGATAATTTGTAATTTAACATGAGTGCTAATGTCTTGTTTCATTTGACTATGTTACCAGGAGATATCCATGGCCAATATTCCGACCTACTGAGACTTTTCGAGTATGGCGGATTCCCTCCTCGTTCCAATTATTTGTTTTTGGGAGATTATGTTGATCGTGGAAAGCAAAGTTTGGAGACAATATGCCTACTTCTGGCATATAAAATAAGATATCCTAAAAACTTTTTTCTCCTTAGGGGCAACCATGAATGCGCTTCAATTAATCGTATCTACGGATTTTATGACGAATGTAAACGAAGATTCAATGTCAAGCTGTGGAAACTGTTTACAGATTGTTTCAATTGTTTGCCTGTGGTAGCTATCATTGATGAAAAGATAATCTGTATGCATGGTGGACTATCTCCTCAATTATACAATCTAAATCAGATACGGAGTTTACCACGTCCGATCGAAGTCCCTGAAACTGGTCTGCTATGTGATCTTCTATGGTCTGATCCTAGTACAGACATTAAGGGCTGGGGAGGGAACGAACGCGGAGTTTCTTATACTTTTGGTGCTGACAGGGTTACAGAGTTTCTTCAAAAGCATGATCTTGATTTAATTTGCAGGGCACACCAGGTTATTTTTCATAGCTTATGTTTAAAATATGCAATTATATATAACAGGAATTCAATTGTATAGTCTAGCTTACTATATTTCATTATGCAGGTTGTGGAAGATGGATATGAATTCTTTGCAAATAGACAACTTGTGACTATCTTTTCAGCACCTAACTATTGTGGAGAGTTTGACAATGCTGGTGCTATGATGACTGTTGATGAGACACTTGTGTGCTCTTTTCAAATATTGAAGCCTCAAGAGAAAAGGTCAAAGTTTGGGTTTGGGAGAACAACACTCAAGTCTAGTGCTGCAACAAATTTCAAGGTCTAATGATTTCTTGAATCCACAACTTGCATATGTTCACAATATAATGTACCAAATTAAAAATGATAAATCAAAAGAATAATTGTTTGGAAGTTTTATTCTGTTCTATTCTTTATGAAGTAGAATCCCAGAAATATTACATCATTATGTCTTAGACACTGCACTTGATGCTCTGAGATGTTTACCAAATTACTTTTGTTTGCCCCACTTCTAGCAAGCTTTTCTTGGTGCTAAAGCATGACCGGAAGGACGTGACTTCAATCACTTATATATGGTACATAGCTAAAGTTGACTTTGAAGAAGTGGTGTATATGTTCACTTCAGTGTTATGGAAGTCTACAACTAGAAATATAACTGATCACGAGTATTCAAGATTGCAGAATGGTTAACTCTGCTGATATTAAAAACAAAAGTTTAGGAGTCCCTTAAATATTTTATGTCTTGTGTTATTTCCCTTGTTTTTACTTGTCTCTTCACAATCCCTAGAATGTAACTTAACGAACTTTAGGGCCTATTTGCGAGTTAGTTTTTAAAAGGTAACGAATGGAAGAGTAAGGTATGAGAAACATGAAATATATTTGTAAAATAATTCTGAAGTCTTCTATTTCTCTCTATTCATCGAGATAAAAACCAACTCTCAAACATTGTGGCCGGACACAAATGGAGGGATGATGTGTCATTTTTCATCCCTTTCATTGTCTTATTTTATCATTTTGGGTAATCTCCCTTTCTATTTATAATGTCTGCAAACTTTTGTGAACGTTGACCCTTAGTTGGCATACTCTATTTCTTGATTAATATGAGAAAAGTAATATTCTTGAGTGATCACGAAAGAAGAGAAGAAAGCCTACTTATAGCAACCTAAAACTACATTGCTTGGTAAACAAGCAATCCTAACTAACTTAACTACCAGAAGAAAACTAACAGAAAATAAACACCCTACTAACTACCTAAAGGTGGAAAGAAAGAAAAGAACAAAAATAGCCAATTACAATAGGCAGCCAAAAGGACTTGACCAAGGCTAAGCAACACATGGTCACGAGGCCAAGTTCTCTCGGTCAGAAAACAAAGTCTGATGCAACAGCCATGGTCAAGCAGGCCAAAAGAACAGGGAGAGAAATGAAAACTGCAAGGCATGGTGAATACTACTTACTCAGAGTAGTAAATAGCTGAATTTTTATTTTATTTAAGTATCTTGTTATTTCAATACCTGTATGCATTTCTTAGCAATATTTGCTGATTTTGTGTGTTATTTTAATTGTCGACATACTTTGTTAACTAGAACAAAAATAAAAAGAGAAAAACATAATTCATAACAGCAGGGATTATCTCCTCAATAAATATAAATTGACTCCTCTAACATCTCTATTGCTTTTACATCTCATTTCTAGCTAGAACTATCCAGGAAACTAAAATAAATAGAAGACATAGTGTTTCTATTCGAAGAACTACTTCGAAACTTCAAGGACTCCTCAAAAAGTCATTTTTGATCCCTTTTAACATTTTTGATAATTGCATGTTTCATTGGGCATAGATTATTTCGCTCGTATAAATTATTTTGCTACGCGCAATACTTCATCTGACTTTGACCTTTCAACTAGCCAAATTGCGTTGGGTGTTCTTTCCGCCATTATCACAACTCATGTGCTCGGCGCAAGTAGCTTGAGCGGGCTTAACTATTTTCAATTGCTTTTCACTATATTGTGCTCTTTTATACATAGAATGGCATAAAAATTCATGTGATAAGAATACTATCTCTTAAAATAAAAAATGCATAGTTTAAAATCTCTATTTTTTTATACAAATAATTTAAAATCTCTTTAGTAATAAGTAACAATATCTCTTAAAATAAAATATAGCAATAAGGTGGTGGTCTAGTAGTAAAAGACTCTGTTAGATCTTAGGATGACCAAAAGGTCAAAGATTCGATTCCTCAGAGAGCGACACTTATTAGGAGGGGCAGCTACGCACCGCGAAAATGATTAGTTTCTTACCCAAAAGGTAAGAAAATACCTTTGATAATACAAAAAAAACATTTCTTAAAACATCATCATACACTAGTAATCATAGGTATAAAAAATGCATCACTTCTATAACATTATTGGACACTGAATTAAAAGAAAGGGTAGAACAAAGTCCAGAAATCCTTTTAAACATAATACAACACTCTAAAATTGTTTGTACAATAAAAATAAATTTATAAGCATGTGAAGTATTACGCTGCCTAACAATAGGTTTTCAACTAGGTCTTGACTAAGACTCCATGGATATTTCACATATTAAGGTTACAATATTGATAAATAAAGATATCTGTAGCATGAAAACCTTTAAACTATGACACTTTTAGATAGAGGTATTCAGCCCAATCCAAAAATATAATCGAAAACTGGTTTAAAATAACCGAACAAACAAAAACGAAGCTAATTGGATTGTATAAGATTGATTTTTTTTAAAATGACCTATCCTGATTGGTTTTTGAATCCAAGTCTATGAACCAGACCATCCAAACATATTACATTAATTTGGCTTACTAGGAATATGCATAAACAAAGTTGTGTGTTTAAATATTTAACACTTTAGTTAAGTAATATTCTGAAGGAATCTAGAATACAAATTCAACAATCAATTAGTCAAATGGTAGATTCAATAGTGTTCAATTGATATGACTAGAAAATGTGTTTGCTAATTAATATATTCTGACATGTAGCTAAAATATTCACATTGTAGACAGTGGCGGATCTTGATTAAAAATCTAGAGAGGGCAACAATATTTAATTATAATTTACGATTAAAATTAATTCAGTAATAATAAAATATAAAAAACATATATAATTATTTTGAAGTTTCAAAATAACATAATAATTATCAATAACATTAATTAACAACTAATAATGTTAAAGAAAAATGTACATTAATTTAAAGTGCCGCTCTTCGTTCTTTTAAAGACTTAAACTCATCAATGATTGAATCAGAGGTAAATGTTTCAGCTATTTCCTTTTCAATGTAAATCACCATGTTGTCTGCAAGAAATTCATCTTCCATCTTACTACGTAATCTTGTTTTGATTATCTTCATTGCTGAAAATGATCTTTCTGTAGTAGCTGTAGAAACCGGAAGAGTTAAGATAAGACGGATAACTCGATCAAGTAAGTAATATGCATTCACCTTTGTCAAAGCTGCACTTAATTCAGAGATGGTTGAGATGTTCTTCAAATCTGAATGACTAACAGCATCAAGAATAAAATGTTGAAGTTGATATCTCAAGTTAATCTTTTCCTGGTCATTGAAATCCATAGGATAAAATTTTTGCAAAACAATACATATATTATCAATATTAAATGTTTTATAAACATCCTTAGGATCCAAACTAGTGCTCAGAGTTAAAAGCTCCATTGTTTGCTCACTGAACCTGCGATTCAACTCTTGTAATTGCTTGTCAATTGTAGTTAGAAATATGTTCACCCTATAATGATGCTCAAATGTGATGTGATCCCTTTGATGACGAGCACGCCCTTCATGTGCTATATAAGCGTTATTAAAATCAGGAATATAAATGTCATGTTGCTCACAAAATAATGTAACAGTTTTCAATAAACTTTGCCAACCACCATCTCTCAACTTTTGAATAAGTTCTTTTGTAGTACGAACTAGTTGCATGGCATTAACTATATCTTGGGACTTTAGCTGCAAAGCTTGACAAAGGCAATCTGTGATCCCCATAATCTCTTTCATCATGTGTAAAATCAATATGAACTCAAATGATGTCATAGTATTATAAGCAACATCTGCATCTACACGTTTAAGAGAACTTGATCCATTATCTATAATTTTGAGAAGGACCACACAAGTTGCATTATACATATTTATCAAGCTACAAATTGAAGAAAAATGTGAGCTCCAACGAGTATCTCCAACCCGTTTCAAAGTGCCAATCTGATTTTCTCCTTTACCAGTTATAAGTTCGTCAATCTCTAGCAAATGTTCTAACTCAGCTGATTTGACAGCTTGTAACTCATCATGACGCTTACTAGAGGAACACATAATATTGACAATAAAAGTCAATTTTGAGAAAAACTCATGGACAACTATAACTTCTCTTGATGCAACAACCAAAGCAAGTGATAATCTATGTGCAAAGTAATGCACATAATAAGCATAAGAACAATCTTTGAGAAACAATGCTTGTAATCCATTCCATTCCCCTTTCATATTACTTGCACCATCATACCCTTGGCCACGAATGTTTGAAACATCAAGATTATGTTGAGAAAGAACACCACATATTGCTTTTTTAAGAGTGATAGATGTAGTGTCCTTGACATGCACAATATCAAAAAATCGTTCTTGTATGTAACCATTTTTATCTACAAACCTCAAAACAATAGCCATTTGCTCCCTTTGTGATTCATCACATGATTCATCTATAACTATGCAAAATTTAGAATCCCCAATCTCGTCTCTGATATATCTTCTCACCTTACTAGACATGATATGCATGATTTCCTTCTGAATTATATGAGAGGTATACTTTGAATTATATGGAGCATTCTCCAACACTACTTTTGCAAGTTCATCATTATATGATGCTAGGAGTTTGATGAGTTCAAGAAAATTACCTCTATTTTTTTATTGTGGCGTTTCATCGTGACCTCTAAAAGCACAAGCTTGAAAAGTGAGCCAGCGGATTGAATCGATAGAGCTCCTAAGACGTAGCCGATTTTGTTTGATTTGATCAGAACTTTGCACATTGAAGATATCGCGAATATGCATAGATTGGTTCAACAAATCAAAACAAGCTTTTATTGCATTATTGTGAGGCGAGCCACCAAGGTGAATAAGAAATGCACAATTCTTCCCAGCATTGACTTTTTTCCATGCTCTAAATCCTTTTCTAGTAAAGACATCAGACCCAGCCTGTGCGCTTGGTTTATTACTGAACAAATAGCAAGGTAAATAATAAGCAGCATCATTCACTATAGAGTACTCTAACCATGAAGGAAACATTTTGAGCCATGTGGATTGAAATCGTCTTGGATTTTTATCTTTATTTAATGGATAATCTTCAACATCACATTGATATGGTCCCCAATTTAGATAAGCTCTCCGAATTTCATCTCTTTGATTCACTGGATATTCCCAAATTTGAGGTCGTTTTCCAGGATCACGTTCTAAAGAATTAATATCATGTTCACCTATTGATACCTTTTGAACCTTTGAAGGTTGCTGATCTGGTTGAACTACTTGACCAAATGAAGAATTTTGTTGGGGTAAAGATATCGAAGCTATATCATCTTCATTATCTTTATCAGAAGGTTTCCTTTTAAAATAGGAATCAATTTTTTTATGCTTAGACATTGTACGTGTTTATGTAATTTCATTAACCTGAAATTAATCATATAATGAATCATTAGAAAATCNNNNAGAAGGTTTCCTTTTAAAATAGGAATCAATTTTTTTATACTTAGACATTGTACGTTTTTAGGTAATTTCATTAACCTAAAATTCATCATATAATGAGTCATTAGAAAATCAAATTATTAGAGAATCTGAGTGTGA
>NW_017718166.1:0-4617 GCF_001865875.1 Lupinus angustifolius
GATACTGCAATATTAATCATCAATTGAGGAAATAGGAATATAACATAAAGAAAGTATTGTTGAAAAAATGCACGGCAAATTATTGTTGTTACGGGCTGTTCCTGTACCGCTTGTGCTATAGCGTGAATAGTGATAAATATTAAGTAGGATAGTGAGATGTTGGCTCTATATTGTGTTGTTGTGTAAATACTGAATAGAGTAATGATAAAAATGATAATGTGTGACTTTTGTGTGCCTCTTGTGTGCCGTCCAAAATTAAAAATTAGGATTTAATTTAAACACCCAAGTTTAGATCAAACATATTTTAATAATATATTTTTTTATAAACACCCAAGACTGGACGGGACGAGTTATGTTTGGTCTCTACCCGGTTCTAAATATTGACTGAGTCTAATATTTGAACTCGAACTCAGTCTTATACTCGATGAGACCGAGTATATTCTGATCCTGCTCACTGCTAATTTGATGGGTGTTTTTATAATAACAGTAGTGCTTAGCTATTTAAAATTTCTTGGTGGAGGTTATGTGAAAAGAGATGTCCGGCATCTAACATCACTTTAAACTCCATATAGAGTATACAGGTATAAGAAATACAAATACTTGTTTAACTTCATTCTTGTTGGCTTCTAGCTTTTTTAGTCTATACCTTTCTTTTCCAATAGAGTACACTTGTTTAATTAGACAAAGTAAAATAAACTATATGTATACGTATATATCTCGCTTGATTAATTGTGATTGAAAAATGCACAAGTGGAGTGATAGGTTTTGTTGGGTTGAGACATTCAGTGAACGACTCAATGCAACTTTTGGCACTTTGCTTCCCATTTTTAATGCCAAGTTTTTATCCTTGCTTTTATAATATTAACTTTATGCCTATGTATGCATGTACGACATGCTATTCAGGTTTGAGCAGAAAAAAACCATGGATTATTCCTTGATGAGTAGGAATGTGTACATAGTACATATGCTGTGAATATTGCCCTGTTTTTCGTCTGGGTACATTCCATCAATATACCAAGCAACTAAAAAGGGAGGATTGAAGTGGAAAATATACTATTATATCTCCAAAAAAAACTTGAAGATAATAATTGAGAAAGTTTTTCCCTATTAGGGATTCCTATATAGTTAAGAAATATGTTTGTTTTAGGATAAATTTGTGAACCTGTCTAATGGTCTTGTAAAATAATTGTGTAAATAAAAATTATGGGGAAGAAAAAAATGAGCATATCGTACCATATATATATATATGAAAAAAATGTTTTGAGAGGAGAAACTCATCTTAGTCATTTCTATGTTTAAAAAGGTAGTTAAGCTCATGTTGAGAGTATGATATAAATTTTGGAAATGAAGCAACTATCAAGAGGAAAGCTGATGGAGCATGGATAAAAAATATTGGAAAAATTAAAGAAAAAATATTTAGGTTTTGGACCAATGAACATCACTGATAAAACAAAATTATACTCAACTTTTTATATAGATTTTATTAGGAATTTTACTTTAAAATATGCAACTTAAGAGATTTTGAGAAGAAAAATAGTAAGGAAAAACAAAGTTCAATTGCTTTTTTCCTTTTAAGTAATCAGGTGAAAAGATAGAAATAGAATGAAGAAAATAGCACGTAGAATACAAGTAGACACAAAAAAAATTTGTAAAGGATCGGAGTAACATATAAACTTGAAATAACGTACTTTTCACTTAATTCTTTTAGTGATAAATATTATTTTAATTCCCTTCCACGATGGACTTGTTTATATTTTAAAATAATAATGATAATATCCACACTATTATTTTTCTTTTAAAATAGAAAAAAAATAAAAAAAATAAAAGTGAAACTAATGATGGCTAATAACGACTAGATAATAAAGTTAGTCCCTCTTTTAGATTTGGAATAATATTTGTTGTCCATTTTGTGTCTCATGTTCCTTTCTGTATAATTGATACAAAAAATGAAATAAAAAATTTAACGACTTATGCAACTTTTTATCTAATAATTGTATGAAACACTTAATGACATATGAAAAGGGTATATATTAGATTCCTTCATAATAATTTTATATTGTTACCTGTCTTTTCATTTAACACTCCTACTTTATTCCTCTCTTCATTTTCGTCTTATTTTAATGGCTGCCTTCAATAATGTCAGTTGCTTGTATAAATGCTTCTTGTTGAGTTGTTTCCTACAGACATTAACCTGTATCACATTTAAAAATATTTAAATGTAATTTTAATGGTCTTCTATTTTTTTATTTATGCATTTTATATATATTTATCACAATGAATTTTAAATCTATCAACCAGGCATTAATCTAGGGATATAAAATATCAAATATTCTAATAGATTAAATATCAAATGTTTGATTTCTTATAACGATATTTGTTACGAGGAATAATTATATTATTAGTTCCTTATTATTTGGGTGGAATAATACATTGGTTATACTAAAATACAATAACTTTTAATCTGAGAAGCCAACATGTCTGTGGGCATTTTGCTTCAGAGATAGATTACTTGTGCGTGCGAACATGAAAAAGGGAACTAGTTTTCAAGTCTATCTGGTTTTTGATTGCTAGACATGGCAACCTATCTATAAATGTTACATGTCTTTGCTTTGTTTCAAACTATTGATGTTTCACATAGTAATCTAGTTCTATGTGGGCAAGTTCATCGATATGGTACATCTTGACCAAAAAATTATGATCTTAGTATATATTTTAGAAAAATTACATAAGTAGTGCAAATTTCTTAGAATTGGCAATAAAAATGCTGATTTTAGTTTTTTTTTCTGACTCCCCCCAAAATCGGTAATAGACGGAGTTTTTCTTAATTCTATTTTTTTTTCCACTCTCCCCCTAAATCGACAATGGGAGAGATTTATATTTATATTTTATTTTATTTTTCCTCCTCCCCTAAATCGGCAATGGGGGAGTTTTTGATTATTTTTTTTTATTTTTTCCTCTCCCCACTAAATCGGCAATAGGGGGAGTTATATTATTAGTTTTAGGGTTTAGTTTTTCAAACCCTAACCCTAATAACATACATCATAATAATTTTTGACAACTTTAACCCTAACAACACAATAATTATTTTTGCCAGAAGATAAACTATTAAAAGCTAAAATAAAAGGATTATAACTTCCTGACAAAATATATCTATTTAGAAGTCCAAATTTATATATCCAAACTCATCCATTCTTCATATTCTCTGTGATAAACCAATAACCCCACCTAATTTACAAGACACGAATAATTTAATATGTACATATTTTGGTGGCAAAAATAATTATTATATTATTAGAGTTAAGGTTGATAAAAATTATTATGTTATATGTTATTAAAGTTCGGGCTTGAAAAACTAAACCCTAAAACTAATAATATACCTCCCCCTATTATCAATTTAGTGGGGAGAGGAAAAAAATAAAAATAAAAATAAAAAACTCCCCCCCCCTTAAAACAAAACAAAAACTTTCCCCTTGCCGATTTAGGGGGAGGAGGAAAAAAAATATAAACCCCCCAGGGGAGAGTGGTAAAAAAATACAATTAAGAAAAACTCCCCCTATTGCCGATTTTAGGGGAAGTCAGAAAAAAAAACTGAAATCGGCATTTTCATTGTCGATTCCAGGAAATTTACACTACTTATGTAATTTTTTTAAAAGGTACACAAAGACCGTAATTTTTCGATCAAAGTGCACCATATGGGTGAATTTGCTATTCTCTGTGTTAATAAATTGAGTCATGGATAAGAGATATCTTCTTGATGAACAAGAAGAAATGAGAAAATGTTATTGAATTGAAAATGAGTGACAAGGAATAAGGAAATCACCCTTTATATACTACAATGTCTAACTAATAACTAAATAGTTAATCGATTAATTAAACTCTTAATCGATATAACAAACTGAAATCTGAAATCAACTAACAACTTTAACATTATGTATCATCACATGTTTGTTTTATGCTACCAAAATGGATTAAGGGTAATATTTACTTTACACTAAGTATGACCATGAGCTTTGTTATGGTGACTTTTTCCCCTTCAATGATATTAAGTTTGGTTTAGTTTAATAAAATAATTACTAGTACAAATTGATATATTTTGATGAACAAAAGCTTAGAGAGGAATCTTATTTGCAGATTAAAAATCATATTCTTGGTGATGTATACTTTTCCTTTTTAGCTCTTTTATAATTGGGCCACTAATAAACCCAAAAGGCTCAAACATATGTAATTGCTAACTTTCTAGCTCACAAGTCAAAACCTTTAGGCGTAGGCCTTTTTTCAAGTATATTATATTATCCACTCCCATCACTTTATTACCCCACGATAAGTTCATTGAGATGTGGAGTATGGTGTTCCCCATTTTAGTTTTATTTAGAGTAAATTACATTGATACCTCTCAGTTTTAGTGAAATTACACAAATCATCTCTCACTTTTCTACACTTACACAAACCTCCCATATTTTTAAACTTTCATTACATTGACCACCCCTACATAAGAAATAAGTGTAATCTTTTAAACAAAAAATGTGATAAATGCAATTAAGCTAAACAAAACATGATATATTGTGGAGACACGTCCAAATAATATATGAGTCAATATTTCTTTATTATTTTTGGTTC
>NW_017718167.1:0-1618 GCF_001865875.1 Lupinus angustifolius
TGTGCTTCCGCATTGTGCTCTATCCTTAACAATTTAGATATGTACGTGTATGATTCATTTGTTAAAATGTATTTCATTTTCAATTGTAGAAAAAAAAAGAATAGTAGAAATAATATTAATGTAAGTAATAATATATGATTTCAATAATAATTATATCCATTAAATAATTATTACAATTTTTATTATTAAAATAATTAAAAAGGCAAATCATCTTTGAATGGTGGTCAACCATAAATGAAATAACAAGTAAAACTCTTTTAGTAAGTAGTTAACTAAAATGACAATAATGGAAAAGACATGTATATTTTTTCTTTGACCAATCTGGTGCCAACCTGTTGCAGTGAATGGTATATATATAAATAAATAAAGTTCTTTTTATTTATATTTAAATAATAATAAATAATTAAAAAATTTATCATAATAATAATTTTGCTATATTATTGTTCAAAATAAATATTAAAAATTAATAATTAATTAAATAATGTAATTTGAATAGTTCGATTGTGGTCAATGTTGTCTCTTCCTTTCTGCCTCAAGTGAAAAGTTGATTTATCATAAGTGTCGTCTTTTTACTGTTGATTATGTTTATTTTAATAAGAAATTAAAAATGACGTTCTTATCACCTAATCAACTTATGAAAGTTGAAAAGTGTATTCGCGCTCATATCATCTCTTCCTAGGATCGTCTCTAACATCTTTGAAAATGGAAAAAATGATTACAATCAAAATCATATTTTCACTATTAGTTCTATTTGAAATTAATAACCTATACTTTTAATTAATTCTCTATTTTTATTAAACAAATTTAATGGAACTTTTATAGTCTGGTAATGATTTATGTCATCTCTAACTTCTGTGGAAGAAAATGAGAGGAAGATCTACAATCAATAATGTCTCTTCACTATTGGTTTCATCAAATTAAAATAGGAAGTCTTGATTTCCTAATGGATATAGGAATACGTAAGAGTAAGATAAACTCTTATGAAACACAAAAATTAAATTAAATATTTTGTTTTAAATAAATGATTTTCTAAGGGTATTAGAACTCTTGTTCAAAGTTCCATCTTTTCAGAAAGGTCGAAATCAAATTTAACTCTTCCTAAGTTGTAGAGCTTTCCAACTAAAAATAGATCACAACATGCACTAAAACCTGAACCTTCGTCTTGAGATGGAATGTCTTATATCTTTAAACAATGTTGTTATATCCCTTGTTAGCCTAAACAACATAAATTAAAAGTTAAGAGTGGTTAAACCTTTTAAATTAGTGTTATTCACAACTGACAAATAAATGAAGTATCATTATATTTAATATAAAAACATTCTAAAAATACTAATAACAATCACAATTATTTAATTATTACCTAAATAACTATTCAATTCCTGACCTATTAATCTTCTTTAATTTATTAGGTTGAATATCCTATCATTATCATATCCTTAGTTAACAACTTTAGTTTCTATACCAATTTTAGTTTCTATACCTTTTGGAACATGTAACCTAAAGAATTGAAGGTATAAGGGAAGGGAGACAACACAAAAAAATTTGTTATGAGATCATGTTAGGTATTAGTGGTTACAATACACCTACAAGGGGGGTTGAATAGGTGTAGCGGTTAGAA
>NW_017718168.1:0-1580 GCF_001865875.1 Lupinus angustifolius
CCTCATGCTCATCCTATCCTCATCCTCATCCTCATCCTATCCTCGACCTTATCCTCATCCTATCCTCCTCCTCATCCTCCTCCTATCCTCAACCTCATCTCACCCTCATTCTATGCATGTCCTTATCCTCATCCTCATCCTCATCCTCTTCCTCATCCTATCCACGTACTAATCCTCATCCTCATTCTCATCTTATCCTCATCCTTTTCCTCATCCTATTCTCCTCCTCATCCTCATCATCCTCCTCATCATCTTCCTCCTCCTATCCACGTCCTCATCCTCATCCTCATCCTATCCTTATCCTCATCCTCATCCAATCCTCCTCCTCATTCTCATCCTATCCTCATCCTCTTCCTCATCCTCTTCCTCATCCTCATCCTCATCCTCATCCTCATCCTCATCCGCATCCCCATCCTCTTCCTCATCCTCATCCTCATCCTCATCCTCGTCCTCATCCTATCCTCATCCTCATCCTATCCACGTCCTCATCCTCATCCTCATCCTCATCCTCATCCTATCCTCTTCCTCATGCTCATCTATATCCTCATCCTCATCCTCACCCTCTTCCTCACCCTCATCCTCATCCTATCCTCCTCCTCATACTCATGCTATCAACGTCCTCATCCTCATCATATCCTCATCCTCATCCCCTTCCTCATCCTATCCACGTCCTCATCCTATCCTCATCCTCATCCTCATCCTCATCCTCGTCCTCATCCTCATCCTATCCACGTCCTCATCCTCATCCTCCTCATCCTCGTCCTCATCCTCATCCTGTCCTCCTCATCTTCCTTATCCGCATCCTATCCTAATCCTATCCTTATCCTCTTCCTCATCCTCATTCTATCCTCATCCTATCCTCATCCTCTTCCTCATACTATCCTCCTCCTCGTCCTATCCTCCTCCTCATCCTCATCCTCCTCCTCATTCTGTCCACGTCCTCATCCTTATCCTCATACTATCCTCATCCTCATCCTACCCACGTCCTCATCCTCACGCTATCCTCATCCTATTCCCGTCCTCATCCTCATCTTCATCCTTTCCTCATACTCATCGTCATCCTATCCTCCTGCTCATCCTCATTCTATCCATGTCCTCATCTTCATCCTCGTCCTCATCCTCATCCTCATCCTAATCCTCATTCTCATCCTCATCCTCATCCTCATCCTCATCCTCATCCTCATCCTCGTCCTCGTCCTCATCCTCATACTATCCTCATCCTCATCGTCATCCTATCCTCGTTCTCATCCTATCCACGTCCTTATCCTCATTCTCATCCTCATCCTTCTCCTCCTCATCCTCATACTCCTCCTCATCCTCATCCTTTCCTCGTCCTTATCCTCATCCTCACACTATCCTCCTCCTCATCCTCATCCTCATCCTCCTCATCATCCTCATCACCCTCATCCTCATCCTATGCTCCTCCTCATCCTCATGAGGATGAGGATGAGGATGAGGATGAGGATGAGGATGCGGATGACGATGAGGACGAGGATAGGGTGAGGATGGGGATAGGATGAGGATGAGGAAGCGGATGAGGATGAGGACGAGGATAGGATGTGGATGAGGATGAGGATGAG
>NW_017718169.1:0-1164 GCF_001865875.1 Lupinus angustifolius
GGATGAGGATAGGATGAGGATGAGGATAGGATCGGGATGAGGAAGAGGATAGGATGAGGATGAGGATGAGGATAGGATGAGGACGAGGAGAAGGATGAGGATCGGATGTGGATCGGATGAGGATGAGGATGAGGATGAGGAAGAGCTTGAGGATGAGGATGAGGATGAGAATGAGGATAGGATGAGGATGAGAATGAGGATAGGATGAGGATGAGAATGAGGATAGGATGAGGATGAGAATGAGGATAGGATGAGGATGAGAATGAGGATAGGATGAGGATGAGAATGAGGATAGGATGAGGATGAGAATGAGGATAGGATGAGGATGAGAATGAGGATAGGATGAGGATGAGAATGAGGATAGGATGAGGATGAGAATGAGGATAGGATGAGGATGAGAATGAGGATAGGATGAGGATGAGAATGAGGATAGGATGAGGATGAGAATGAGGATAGGATGAGGATGAGAATGAGGATAGGATGAGGATGAGAATGAGGATAGGATGAGGATGAGAATGAGGATAGGATGAGGATGAGAATGAGGATAGGATGAGGATGAGAATGAGGATAGGATGAGGATGAGAATGAGGATAGGATGAGGATGAGAATGAGGATAGGATGAGGATGAGAATGAGGATAGGATGAGGATGAGAATGAGGATAGGATGAGGATGAGAATGAGGATAGGATGAGGATGAGAATGAGGATAGGATGAGGATGAGAATGAGGATAGGATGAGGATGAGAATGAGGATAGGATGAGGATGAGAATGAGGATAGGATGAGGATGAGAATGAGGATGAGGATGAGGAGGAGGATGAGGATGAGGATTGGATGAGGATGAGGACGAGGATGAGGACGAGGACAGGATGATGAAGAGGCTGAGGATGAGGATGAGCATGAGCATGAGGACGTGGATAGCTTAAGGATGAGGATGAGGATAGGATGAGGATGAGAATGAGGATAGGATGAGGAAGAGGATGAGGATGAGGATGATAATGAGCATGAGGACGTTGATAGCAGGAGGATGAGGATGAGGATAGGATGAGGATGAGGTCAGGATAAGGAAGAGGATGAGGATGAGGATGAGGAGGAGGATTAGGATGAGGATGAGGATGAGGATAGGATGAGGAAGATGATGAGGATGAGGACGTGGATAGGATGAG
>NW_017718170.1:0-470 GCF_001865875.1 Lupinus angustifolius
TGAGGATGAGGATGAGGATGAGGATGAGGATGAGGATGAGGATGAGGATGAGGATGAGGATGAGGATGAGGACGAGGATGGGGATGAGGATGGAAATGAGGATGAGGATGAGGATGAGGATGAAGACGTGCATAGAATGAGGATAGGATGAGGATGAGTATGAGGATAGGATGAGGATTAGGATGAGGATGAGGATGCGTATAGGATGAGGATGAGTATAGGATGAGGATGAGGATGAGTATAGGGTGAGGATGAGTATGAGGATAGGATGAGGATTAGGATGAGGATGAGGATGTGGATGAGTATTGGATGAGGATGAGGTTGAGTATAGGATGGGGGTTAGGATGAGGACATGGATAGGATGAGGATGAGGATAGGATGAGGATGAGGATGAGAATAGGATGAGGAAAGGATAAGGATAGGACGGGGATAGGATGAGGATGAGGAAGAGGATGAGGATAGGATTAGGA
>NW_017718171.1:0-367 GCF_001865875.1 Lupinus angustifolius
GAAGATGAGGATGAGGATGAGGATCGTGTATAGGATGAGGAAGACGAAGAGGATGAGGATGAGGATGAGGATAGGATGAGGATGGGGATGAGGATGAGGATGAGAATGAGGATGAGGATGAGGATGAGGACGAGGAGGATAGGATGACGATGAGTATGAGGAAAGGATGTTGATGAGGATGTGGGTAGGATGAGGATGTGCATGAGCATGAGGATGAGGTTAAGGATAGGATGAGGATGAGGATGAGTATGAGGATGACGACGTGGATAGGATGAAGATGAGGATGAGGATGAGGACGTGGATAGAATGAGGATGAGGATTAGGATGAGGATGAGGATGAGTATAGGATGAGGATGAGGAGGAGGAT
>NW_017718172.1:0-607 GCF_001865875.1 Lupinus angustifolius
ATAGGATGAGGATGAGGATGAGATTAGGATGAGGAAAGGATAATGATAGGATGGGGATAGGATGAGGATGAGGATGAGGAAGAGGATGAGGATAGGATGAGGATGAGGACGAGGATAAGATGGGGATGAGGAAGAGTATGAGGATTAGGATGAGGATAGGATGAGCATGTGGACGAGGATAGGATGAGAAGGAGGATGAGGATGAGGATAGGATGAGGATGAGGAAGAGGAAGAGGAAGAGGATGAGGATTGGATGAGGATAAGGAGGAGGATAGGAGGAGGATAAGGATAGGATGAGGATGAGGATAAGGAAGATGATGAGGATAAGGATGAGGATGAGGATAAGGATGAGGAGGAGGATAGGATGAGGATGAGGATGAGGCTGAGGAGGAAGATATGATGAGCATGAGGATGAGGATAGGATGAGGATGAGGATGAGGATAGGATGGGGATGAGCATGAGGATAGGATGAGGAGGAGGATGAGGATAAGGATGAGGATGAGGATTAGGATGAGGACGTGGAGAGAATGAGGATGAGGAGGAGAATAGGATGTGGATGAGGACGAGGATAAGATGAGGAAGAGGATGAGGATGGGGATGAGGATGG
>NW_017718173.1:0-1128 GCF_001865875.1 Lupinus angustifolius
AGGAGAGTTAGAGGATGATGATAAGGATAAGGATGAGGATGAGGATGAGGAGGAGGATAGGATGAGGACGAGGATAGGATGAGGGGGGGGATGAGGACGAGGATAGTATGAGGGGGAGGATGAGGATAGGATGAAGATGAGGATGAGGACTAGGATAGAATGAGGATGAGGATGAGGATAGGATGTGGATGAGGACGAGGATAGGATGAGGAAGAGGACGAGGATGGGGATGAGGATAGAATGAGGATGAGGATGAGGATAGGATGTGGATGAGGACGAGGATAGGATGAGGAAGAGGATGAGGATGGTGACGTGGATGAGGAAGAGGATGAGGATAGAATAAGGATGAGGATGAGGATGCGGATGAGGATAGGATGAGGAAGAGGATGAGGATGAGGTTAAGGAGGATGATAGGATGAGGATGAGGATGAGGATGAGGAGGATGATAGGATGAGGATGAGGCTAGGATGAGGATGAGGACGTGGATGAGGTTGAGGATGAGGATAGGATGAGGATGAGGATAGCAAGAGGATGAGGATGAGGATGAGGAGGAGGAGGAGGATGAGGATAGGTTGAGGAGGAGGATAGGATGAGGATGCAGATAGGATGAGGATGAGGAAAGGATGAGGAATTGGAGGAGGAGGATAGGATTAGGAAGAGGATAGGATGGATGAGGATGAGGATAGGATAAAAGGATGAGGATCAGGATGTGGATGAGGAAGAGGATGAGGACGTGGATAGTATGAGGATGAGGATAGGATGAGGATTAGTATGAGGATGAGGATGAGGAGGAGGAGGAGGATAGGATGAGGGTAGGATGAGGATGAGGATGAGGATGAGGATGAGGATGAGCAGGAGGATAGGATGAGGATGAGTAGGAGGATAGTATGAGGATGAGTAGGAGGATAGGATGAGGATGAGGATGAGGACGAGGATAGGGTGAGGATGAGGATAGGATGAGGAGGAGGACGAGGATAGGTTGAGGAGGAAGATGAGGATGAGGATGAGGATAGGATGAGGATGAGGATGAGGAAGACGATGAGGAAAATGATTAGGATAGGATGAGGGCGAGGAGGAGGATAAAATGAGGATAGGATGAGGATGAGGAAGAGGATGAGGAATAGGATG
>NW_017718174.1:0-283 GCF_001865875.1 Lupinus angustifolius
TGAGGATGAGGATGAGGATAGGATGAGAAGGCGGATGAGGATGAGGATGGGGATGAGGATAGAATGAGGATGAGGACGAGGTTGTGGATGAGGATAGGATGAGGATGAGGATATGATGAGAATGAGGATAGCCTGACGATGGGGATGAGGAGGAAGAGGAGGATTGGATGAGGATGAGGATGAGGATGAGGATAGGATGAGGATGAGGACAAGATGAGGATAGGATGAGGATGAGGATGAGAAAGAGGATGAGGATAGGATGAGGATGAGGATAACATGAGGA
>NW_017718175.1:0-4942 GCF_001865875.1 Lupinus angustifolius
TAGGATAGGATAGGATAGGATGAGGATGAGGATGTGGATGTGGAAGAGGATGAGGATGTCGATAGAATGAGGATGAGGATGAG
Source organism: Lupinus angustifolius (assembly GCF_001865875.1). Classification (NCBI taxonomy): domain Eukaryota; kingdom Viridiplantae; phylum Streptophyta; class Magnoliopsida; order Fabales; family Fabaceae; genus Lupinus; species Lupinus angustifolius. Next base: position 84 of record NW_017718175.1, read on the forward strand.
GATGAGCAGGAGGATAGGATGAGGACGTGAATGAGGATGAGGATGAGGACGAGGAAGAGGATAGGATGAGGATAGGATGGGGATGACGATAGGATGAGGATGTGGATGAGGATAGGCTGAAGATGAGGACGTGGATAGAATGAGGATAGGATGGGGATGACGATAGGATGAGGATGTGGATGAGGATAGGCTGAAGATGAGGACGTGGATAGAATGAGGATAGGATGGGGATGACGATAGGATGAGGATGTGGATGAGGATAGGCTGAAGATGAGGACGTGGATAGAATGAGGATAGGATGGGGATGACGATAGGATGAGGATGTGGATGAGGATAGGCTGAAGATGAGGACGTGGATAGAATGAGGATAGGATGGGGATGACGATAGGATGAGGATGTGGATGAGGATAGGCTGAAGATGAGGACGTGGATAGAATGAGGATAGGATGGGGATGACGATAGGATGAGGATGTGGATGAGGATAGGCTGAAGATGAGGACGTGGATAGAATGAGGATAGGATGGGGATGACGATAGGATGAGGATGTGGATGAGGATAGGCTGAAGATGAGGACGTGGATAGAATGAGGATAGGATGGGGATGACGATAGGATGAGGATGTGGATGAGGATAGGCTGAAGATGAGGACGTGGATAGAATGAGGATAGGATGGGGATGACGATAGGATGAGGATGTGGATGAGGATAGGCTGAAGATGAGGACGTGGATAGAATGAGGATAGGATGGGGATGACGATAGGATGAGGATGTGGATGAGGATAGGCTGAAGATGAGGACGTGGATAGAATGAGGATAGGATGGGGATGACGATAGGATGAGGATGTGGATGAGGATAGGCTGAAGATGAGGACGTGGATAGAATGAGGATAGGATGGGGATGACGATAGGATGAGGATGTGGATGAGGATAGGCTGAAGATGAGGACGTGGATAGAATGAGGATAGGATGGGGATGACGATAGGATGAGGATGTGGATGAGGATAGGCTGAAGATGAGGACGTGGATAGAATGAGGATAGGATGGGGATGACGATAGGATGAGGATGTGGATGAGGATAGGCTGAAGATGAGGACGTGGATAGAATGAGGATAGGATGGGGATGACGATAGGATGAGGATGTGGATGAGGATAGGCTGAAGATGAGGACGTGGATAGAATGAGGATAGGATGGGGATGACGATAGGATGAGGATGTGGATGAGGATAGGCTGAAGATGAGGACGTGGATAGAATGAGGATAGGATGGGGATGACGATAGGATGAGGATGTGGATGAGGATAGGCTGAAGATGAGGACGTGGATAGAATGAGGATAGGATGGGGATGACGATAGGATGAGGATGTGGATGAGGATAGGCTGAAGATGAGGACGTGGATAGAATGAGGATAGGATGGGGATGACGATAGGATGAGGATGTGGATGAGGATAGGCTGAAGATGAGGACGTGGATAGAATGAGGATAGGATGGGGATGACGATAGGATGAGGATGTGGATGAGGATAGGCTGAAGATGAGGACGTGGATAGAATGAGGATAGGATGGGGATGACGATAGGATGAGGATGTGGATGAGGATAGGCTGAAGATGAGGACGTGGATAGAATGAGGATAGGATGGGGATGACGATAGGATGAGGATGTGGATGAGGATAGGCTGAAGATGAGGACGTGGATAGAATGAGGATAGGATGGGGATGACGATAGGATGAGGATGTGGATGAGGATAGGCTGAAGATGAGGACGTGGATAGAATGAGGATAGGATGGGGATGACGATAGGATGAGGATGTGGATGAGGATAGGCTGAAGATGAGGACGTGGATAGAATGAGGATAGGATGGGGATGACGATAGGATGAGGATGTGGATGAGGATAGGCTGAAGATGAGGACGTGGATAGAATGAGGATAGGATGGGGATGACGATAGGATGAGGATGTGGATGAGGATAGGCTGAAGATGAGGACGTGGATAGAATGAGGATAGGATGGGGATGACGATAGGATGAGGATGTGGATGAGGATAGGCTGAAGATGAGGACGTGGATAGAATGAGGATAGGATGGGGATGACGATAGGATGAGGATGTGGATGAGGATAGGCTGAAGATGAGGACGTGGATAGAATGAGGATAGGATGGGGATGACGATAGGATGAGGATGTGGATGAGGATAGGCTGAAGATGAGGACGTGGATAGAATGAGGATAGGATGGGGATGACGATAGGATGAGGATGTGGATGAGGATAGGCTGAAGATGAGGACGTGGATAGAATGAGGATAGGATGGGGATGACGATAGGATGAGGATGTGGATGAGGATAGGCTGAAGATGAGGACGTGGATAGAATGAGGATAGGATGGGGATGACGATAGGATGAGGATGTGGATGAGGATAGGCTGAAGATGAGGACGTGGATAGAATGAGGATAGGATGGGGATGACGATAGGATGAGGATGTGGATGAGGATAGGCTGAAGATGAGGACGTGGATAGAATGAGGATAGGATGGGGATGACGATAGGATGAGGATGTGGATGAGGATAGGCTGAAGATGAGGACGTGGATAGAATGAGGATAGGATGGGGATGACGATAGGATGAGGATGTGGATGAGGATAGGCTGAAGATGAGGACGTGGATAGAATGAGGATAGGATGGGGATGACGATAGGATGAGGATGTGGATGAGGATAGGCTGAAGATGAGGACGTGGATAGAATGAGGATAGGATGGGGATGACGATAGGATGAGGATGTGGATGAGGATAGGCTGAAGATGAGGACGTGGATAGAATGAGGATAGGATGGGGATGACGATAGGATGAGGATGTGGATGAGGATAGGCTGAAGATGAGGACGTGGATAGAATGAGGATAGGATGGGGATGACGATAGGATGAGGATGTGGATGAGGATAGGCTGAAGATGAGGACGTGGATAGAATGAGGATAGGATGGGGATGACGATAGGATGAGGATGTGGATGAGGATAGGCTGAAGATGAGGACGTGGATAGAATGAGGATAGGATGGGGATGACGATAGGATGAGGATGTGGATGAGGATAGGCTGAAGATGAGGACGTGGATAGAATGAGGATAGGATGGGGATGACGATAGGATGAGGATGTGGATGAGGATAGGCTGAAGATGAGGACGTGGATAGAATGAGGATAGGATGGGGATGACGATAGGATGAGGATGTGGATGAGGATAGGCTGAAGATGAGGACGTGGATAGAATGAGGATAGGATGGGGATGACGATAGGATGAGGATGTGGATGAGGATAGGCTGAAGATGAGGACGTGGATAGAATGAGGATAGGATGGGGATGACGATAGGATGAGGATGTGGATGAGGATAGGCTGAAGATGAGGACGTGGATAGAATGAGGATAGGATGGGGATGACGATAGGATGAGGATGTGGATGAGGATAGGCTGAAGATGAGGACGTGGATAGAATGAGGATAGGATGGGGATGACGATAGGATGAGGATGTGGATGAGGATAGGCTGAAGATGAGGACGTGGATAGAATGAGGATAGGATGGGGATGACGATAGGATGAGGATGTGGATGAGGATAGGCTGAAGATGAGGACGTGGATAGAATGAGGATAGGATGGGGATGACGATAGGATGAGGATGTGGATGAGGATAGGCTGAAGATGAGGACGTGGATAGAATGAGGATAGGATGGGGATGACGATAGGATGAGGATGTGGATGAGGATAGGCTGAAGATGAGGACGTGGATAGAATGAGGATAGGATGGGGATGACGATAGGATGAGGATGTGGATGAGGATAGGCTGAAGATGAGGACGTGGATAGAATGAGGATAGGATGGGGATGACGATAGGATGAGGATGTGGATGAGGATAGGCTGAAGATGAGGACGTGGATAGAATGAGGATAGGATGGGGATGACGATAGGATGAGGATGTGGATGAGGATAGGCTGAAGATGAGGACGTGGATAGAATGAGGATAGGATGGGGATGACGATAGGATGAGGATGTGGATGAGGATAGGCTGAAGATGAGGACGTGGATAGAATGAGGATAGGATGGGGATGACGATAGGATGAGGATGTGGATGAGGATAGGCTGAAGATGAGGACGTGGATAGAATGAGGATAGGATGGGGATGACGATAGGATGAGGATGTGGATGAGGATAGGCTGAAGATGAGGACGTGGATAGAATGAGGATAGGATGGGGATGACGATAGGATGAGGATGTGGATGAGGATAGGCTGAAGATGAGGACGTGGATAGAATGAGGATAGGATGGGGATGACGATAGGATGAGGATGTGGATGAGGATAGGCTGAAGATGAGGACGTGGATAGAATGAGGATAGGATGGGGATGACGATAGGATGAGGATGTGGATGAGGATAGGCTGAAGATGAGGACGTGGATAGAATGAGGATAGGATGGGGATGACGATAGGATGAGGATGTGGATGAGGATAGGCTGAAGATGAGGACGTGGATAGAATGAGGATAGGATGGGGATGACGATAGGATGAGGATGTGGATGAGGATAGGCTGAAGATGAGGACGTGGATAGAATGAGGATAGGATGGGGATGACGATAGGATGAGGATGTGGATGAGCATGAGGATGAGGTTAAGGATAGGATGAGGATGAGGACGTGGATAGGACGAGAATGAGGATGAGGATGAGGATGTGGATGAGGATAGGCTGAAGATGAGGACGTGGATAGAATGAGGATAGGATGGGGATGAGGATAGGATGAGGATGAGGATGAGGATGAGCATGAGTATAGGATAAGGATGTGGATGAGCATGAGGATGAGGATGAGGATGAGGATGAGGATGAGAATAGGAT
>NW_017718176.1:0-2314 GCF_001865875.1 Lupinus angustifolius
AGGAAGAGGATGAGGATAGGATGAGGATGAGGAGTGGTATAGGACGAGGAGGAGGATGAGGGTGAGGATGAGGATAGGATGCGGTTGAGGACGTGGATAGGACGAGGAAGAGGATGAGGATACGTTGAGGATGAGGACAAGGATAGGATTAGGATGAGGAGGATGAGGATTAGGACGAGGACATTGATATCAAGAGGAAGAGAATAAGGATGAGGATGAGGATGAAGATGAGGATCAGGATGAGGACCAGGATGAAGATGAGGATAGGATGAGGATGAGGATGAGGACGTGGATAAAATGAGGATGAGATGAGGTTGAGAATAAGATGAGGATGAGGATGAGGATGAGAATGAGGATGGGATTAGGATGTGGAGGAGGTTGAGGATTAAGATGAGGATAGGATGAGCATGAGGATAGGATGAGGATCAGGAAGAGGATGAGAATAGGATGAGCATGAGGACGAGGATAGGATGAGGACGAGGATGAGGATGAGGATAGGATGAGGATGAGGATAGGATGAGGATGAGGATAGGATCAGGATGAGGAAAAGGATGAGGAAAGGATGAGGATGAGGAGGAGAATAAGATGTGGATGAGGATGAGGACGTGGATAGGATGAGGAAGAGGATGATGATAATGATGAGGATGAGGATGAGGATTACGATGAGGAGGAGGATGCAGATGAGGATGAGGATTACGATGAGGAGGAGGATGAGGATGAGGATGAGGATGAGGATGAGTATAGGATGAGGATGAGGATGAGGACATCGATAGAATGAGGCTGAGATGAGGTTGAGGATAAGATGAGGATGAGGATGAGGAGGAGGAGGAGGATAGGATAAGGATGAGGACGAGGATAGCATGAGGAAGTGGAAGAGGATGAGCATGGGGATAGGATGAGGATGAGGATGAGGATGAGGAGGAGGATAGGATGAGGATGAGGAAGAGGATGAGGATAGGATCACGATGAGGAGGAGGATAAGATGATGAGGAGGATGACAATGAGGATAAGGATGAGGATGAGGATGAGGATGAGGATAGGATGAGGAAGAGGATAATGATACAAATGAGGATGAGGATGAAGATGAGGATGAGGATGACATAGAATGAGGGTGAGGAGGAGGATGAGATGGCGATGAGTATGAGGAAAGGATGAGGATGAGGATGTGGATGAGGAAGAGAATGTGGATAGAATGAGGATGAGGATGAGAAATAGGATGAGGATAGGATGAGGATCAAGATGATGATAGGATGAGGATGAGGACGAGGATAGGATGAGGATGAGGACGTGGATAGGATGAGGAAGAGGATGCGGATGAGGATGAGGACGTGGTTAGAATGAGGATGAGGAGGAGGATATGATGATGATGAGGATGAGGAAGAGGATGAGGATGAGGATAGGATGAGGATAAGATGAGGATGAGGATGAGGACGTGGATAGCATGAGGATGATAGGAGGAGGATGATAGGAGGAGGATGATAGGATGAGGATGAGGAGGAGGATGAGGATGAGGATACGATGAGGATGAGGACATGGATAGAATGCGGATGAGGATTAGGATTAGGATGAGGACGAGGATAGGATGAGGAAGAGGATGAGGATGAGGATAAGATGAGAATGAGGATAAGATGAGAATGAGGAAGAGGGTGAGGATAGGATGAGGATGAGGAGGAGGATGAGGATGAGGATAGGATGAGGTTGAGGATATGATGAGAATTAGGATGAGGATGAGGATGAGGATGAGAATGAGGACGTGGATAGGATGAGGAAGAGGACTAGGATGAGGATGAAGATGAGGATAGGATGAGGATGAGGATGATGATGAGGAAGAGGAAGAGGATGGGGATGAGGATGAGGATATGATGTGGATGAGGACGAGGATGAGGATGAGGACGTGGATAGAATGAGGATGAGGAGGAGGAGAGGATGAGGATAAGGATGAGGATAGGATGAGGATGAGGATGGGTATATGATGAGGATGCAGATGAGCATGAGGATAGGATGAGGATGAGGATGAGGATGAGGACATGGATAGAATGAGGATGAGGAGGAGGATACGATAAGGATGAGGATATGGATAGGATGAGGATCAGGATGAGGATAAGTATAGGATGAGGATGTAGATGAGCATGAGCATGAGGATAGGATGAGGATGAAGATGAGGATAGGAGGAGGATGAGGACGTGGATAGGATGAGGAAGAGGATGAGGATGAGGATGTGGATAGAATGAGGATGAGGAGGCGGATATGATGATGATGAGGATGAGGATGAGGATGAGGATGAGGATAGGATGAGGACGAGGATAGGATGAGG
>NW_017718177.1:0-538 GCF_001865875.1 Lupinus angustifolius
TGAGGATAGGATGAGGATGAGGACGAGGATAGGATGAGGAGGAGGAGGAGGATGAGGATAGGATGACGATGAGGATATGATGAGAATGAGGATGAGGATGAGGACGAGGATGAGGATGACGACGTGGATAGGATGAGGAAGAGGACGAGGATGAGGATGAAGATGAGGATAAGATGAGGATGAGGATGATGATGAGGAAGAGGAAGAGGATCGAGATGAGGATGAGGATAGGATGTGGATGAGGACGAGGATGAGGATGTGGACGTGGATAGAATGCGGATGAGGAGGAGGATAGGATGAGGATAAGGATGAGGATAGGATGGTGATGAGGATGAGGATGAGTATAGGATGAGGATGTAGATGAGCATGAGGATAGGATGAGGATGAGGATGAGGATGAGGATGAGGATGAGGACGTGGATAGAATGAGGATGAGGAGGAGGATAGGATAAGGATGAGGATGAGGATAGGATGAGGATCAGGATGAGGATGAGTATAGGATGAGGATAGGATGAGGACGTGGATATGATGAGGATGAG
>NW_017718178.1:0-3444 GCF_001865875.1 Lupinus angustifolius
ATGAGGATAGGATGAGGATGAGGATGAGGACGTGGATAGGATGAGGAAGAGGATGAGGATGAGGATAGGATGAGGATGAGGCTGTAGATGAAGATGAAGATAGGATGAGGATGAGGATGAGCGATAGCATGAGAATCAGGATGAGGATGAGGACGTGGATAGGATGAGGAAGAGAACGAGGATGAAGATGAGGATGAGGATAAGGATGAGGATGAGGACGTGGATAGAATGAGGATGAGGAGGAGAAAAGGATGAGGATGAGGATAAGGATAGGATGAGGATGAGGATGAATGAGGAAGAGGATGAGTATGAGGATAGGATGAGGATGAGGACGTGGATAGGATAAGGATGAGGATATGATGAGGACGTGGATAGACTGAGGATGAGGAGGAAGATATGATAAGGATGAGGATAGGATGACGATGACATTGAGTATAGGATGAGGGTGTAGATGAGCATGAGCATGAGGATAGGATGAGGATGAGTATGAGGATGAGGATGTGGATAGATTGAGGAAGAGGATGAGGATGAGGATAGGATGAGGATGAGGACGTGGATAGGATGAGGATGACGGTAAGGACGTGGATAGAAGGAGGATGATATGATGAGGATGAGGACGAGGACGTGGATAGGATGAGGAAGAGGATGAGGATAAGGATGAGGATGAGGATACGATGAGGATGAAGACGTGAATAGAATGAGGATGAGGATGAGGATGAGGAAGAGGATAGGATGAGGACGAGGATAGGATGAGGAAGAGGATTGGGATGAGGATTTTGATGAGGATAAGATGAGGATGAGGAAGAGGATGAGGATAGGATAAGGATGAGGACGAGGATAGGATGAGGAGGAAATTGAGGATGAGAAGGAAGATGAGGATAATAATGTGGATAGGATGAGGAAGAGGACGCGTGTGAGGATGAGGATGAGGATAGGATGAAGATGAGGAGGAGGAGGAGGAAGAGGATGGGGATGATGATAAGGATAGGATGTGGATGAGGACGAGGATGAGGACGAGGACGTGGATAGAATGAGGATGAGGATGAGGATGAGGATGAGTATAGGATGAGGAAGTAGATTAGCATGAGCATGGGGATAGGATGAGGATGAGGATGAGGACGTGGATAGGATGAGGATGAGGAGGATGAGGATTAGGATAGGATGAGGATGAGGATTAGGATAGGATGAGGATGAGGATTAGGATAGGATGAGGATGAGGATTAGGATAGGATGAGGATGAGGATTAGGATAGGATGAGGATGAGGATTAGGATAGGATGAGGATGAGGATTAGGATAGGATGAGGATGAGGATGAGGACGTGAATAGAATCAGGATGTGGAAGAGGATAGGATGAGGAAGAGGTGGAGGAGGATAGGATGAGGAAGAGGATAAGGATAGGATGAGGATGAGGATGAGGATGACAACATGGATAGAATGAGGATGAGGATGAGGATGAGGATGTGGATAGCATGAGAATGAGGATGAGGATAGGCAGTGGATGAGGAGGAGGATAGGATGAGGATAAGATGAGGATGAGGAAGAGGATGAGGACGAAGATGAGGATGAGGGTGAGGAAGAGGATGAGGATTAGAATGAGTATAGGACGAGGATGTGGATGAGCATGAGGATGAGAATAGGATGAAGATGAGAACGAGGATGAGGACGTGGATAGAATGAGGATGAGATGAGGTTGAGGATAAGATGAGGAACAGGAGGAGGATAGGATGAGGAGGAGGAAGAGGAGGATGAGGATGAGGATGATGACGTGGATGGGATGAGGAAGAGGATCAGGATCAGGATCAGGATAGAATGAGCATGAGAATTGGATGAGGATGAGGAAGAGGATGAGGATAGGATGAGCATGAGGATGAGGATAGGATAAGGATGAGGACGTGGATAGCATGAGGATGAGGATGAGGATTGGATGGGGATGAGGATAGGATGAGGATAGGATGAGGATGAGCATAAGTATAGGATGAGGATGTGGATGAGCCTGAGGATGAGGATGAGGATGGGGATGAGGATGAGGATATGATGAGACTGAGGATGGGGATGCGGATGAGGATGAGGATAGGATGACGATGAGGATAAGGATAGAATGAGGATAAGGAGGAGGATAGGATGACGATGAGTATGGGGAAAGGATGAAGATAGGATGAGGATGTGGATGAGCATGAGGATGAGGTTATGGATAGGATGAGGATGAGGATGAGGACGTGGATAGGATGAGGATGTGGATGAGGATGAGGACGCGGATAGAATGAGGATAGGATGAGGATGAGGATGAGGATGAGGATATGGATGTGGATAGAATGAGGATGAGGATAGGATTAGGATAGGATGAGGATGAGGATGGGGATGAGGAAGAGGACGTGGATAGAATGAGGATGAGGATGAGAACGAGGACGAGGATAGGATGAGGATGTGGATAGGATGAGCATGAGGATAGGATGAGGATGAGGAAGAGGATGAGCATAGGATGAGCATGAGGACGAGGATAGGATGAGTAGGAGGCTGAGGATGGGGATAGGATGATGATGAGGATAGGATGAGGATGAGGATGAGGAAAAGGATGAGGATAGGATGAGGATGAGGAGGAGGAGGAGGATGAGGATGAGGATGGGGATGAGGATAGGATGAGGATGAGGATGAGGATGAGGATGAAGATGAGGAGGAGGATAGGATGAGGATGAGCATTAGGATGAGGATAGGATGAGGAGGAGGATGAGGATAAGGATGAGGATGAGGACGTGGATAGAATGAGGATGAGGAGGAGGATAGGATATGGATGAGGACGTGGATAGGATGAGGAAGAGGATGAGGATGAGGATGAGGATGAGGACGAGGATTAGGAGGATGATAGGATGAGGACGAGGACGTGGATGGGATGAGGAAGAGGATGAGGATAAGGATGAGGATGAGGATGAGGATACCATGAGGATGAGAATGAGGACGAGGATAGAATGAGGATGAGGAGGGGGATAGGATGAGGAGGAGGATGTGGGCGAGGATGTGGATAGGATGAGAATGAGGATAGGATGAGAATGAGGACATGGACAGGTTGATGAAGAGGATGAGGAAGATGATGAGGATGAGGATGGTGATGAGGATAGCATGATGATGAGGACAGGATGAGGATGAGGATGAGGAAGAGGATGAGATTATGATGAGGATGAGGACGAGGTTAGGATGAGGATGTGGAGGATGATAGGATGAGGAAGAAGATGAGGAAGAGGATGAGGATGAGGATGGTGATGAGGATAGGATGACGAGGAGGATATGATGAGGATGAGGATGAGGATAAGGACGTGGATAGAATGACGATGAGGATGAGGATGTGGACGTGGATAGAATGAGGATGAGGATGAGGACAGGATGAGGATTAAGATGAGGATTAGGACGAGGATGAGGACAGGATGAGGATTAGGATGAGGATGAGGTTG
>NW_017718180.1:0-2903 GCF_001865875.1 Lupinus angustifolius
AGGATGAGGATGAGGATGAGGATGAGGATGAGGATGAGGATGAGGATGAGGATGAGGATGTGGATAGGATGAGGAAAAGGATGATGATAAGGATGAGGATGAGGATGAGGATGAAGAAGAGGAGGAGGATAGAATGACGATGAGCAGGAGGAGGAGGATAGGATGTGGATGAGGACGAGGATATGATGAGGAAGATGATGAAGATGGGGATGAGGATAGAATGAGGATGAGGATGAGGATGAGGATAGGATGAGGATGAGGAAGAGGATGAGGATATGATGAGGATGAGGACGAGGAGGATGATAGGAGGAGGACGAGGACGTGGACGGGATGAGGAAGAGGATGACGATAAGGATGAGGATGAGGATACCATGAGGATAAGGATTTGGACGTGGATAGAATGAGGATGAGGAGTAGGAAGATGATGAGGATAGGATGAGTATGAGGAGGGGGATAGGATGAAGAGGAGGATGAGGGTGAGGATGAGGATATGATGAGGATGAGGATGAGGGTGAGAACATGGATAGGATGAGGAAGAGGATGAGGATGTGGATGAGGAAGAGCATAGGGATAGGATGAGGGCGAGGATGAGGATAGGACGAGGATGAGGAGGATGATAGGAGGAGGATTAGGACGTGGACGTCGATAGGAGGAGGAAGATGATGAGGATAAGGATGAGGATGAGGATGAGGATGAGGACGTGGATAGAATAAGGATGAGATGAGGTTTAGGATAAGATGAGGACGATGATGAGGATGAGGAGGAGGATAGGATTAGTATGAGGACGAGGATAGGATGAGGAAGAGGATGAGGATGAGGAAAAGATGAGCATGAGGATAGGATTAGGTTGTGGAAGAGGATGAGGATAGGATGAGCATGAGGATGAAGATAGGATGAGGAGGAGGATGAGGATGAAGACGTAGATAGAATGAGCATGAGGATGAGGATGAGGATAGGATGTGGATGAGGACGAGGATAGGATGAGGAAGAAGATGAGGATGGGGATGAGGATAGCATGAGGATGAGGATGAGGAGGAAGATGAGGATGAGGATGAGGATTAGAGTAGAGGAGGAGGATAGGATGAGGATGAGGATAAGATGAGGATGAGGATGAGGATGAGGAAGAGGATGATGATAGGATGAACATGAGGATAGGATTAGGATGAGGATGAGGATAGGATGAGCATGAGGACGAGGATAGGATGACGAGGAGGATGATGATGGGGATGAGGACGTGGATAGAAAGAGGATATGGATGAGGATAGGATTAGGATGATGATAGGATGAGGTTGAGGATGAGGATGAGATGAGGATGAGGATGAGGAGGAGGATTAGGATGAGGAGGAGGAGGAGGATAGGATGACGATGAGGACGATGATAGGATGAGGATAGGATGTGGATGAGGATGAGGATGAGGATAGGATGAGGATGAGGATGAGGAAGTGGGTAGGATGAGGACGAGAATGAGGATGAGGATGAGGATAAGAGGATAGGATGAGGATGAGGAGGAGGAGGATAGGATGAAGATGACGACGAGGATAGGATGAGGATGAGGATGAGAATGAGAATGATGATGAGGTTGAGGATGAGGACATGGATAGGATGAGAATGAGGATGAGGTTGGGGATGAGGACGTGGCTAGAATGAGGATGAGGATGAGAATGACAATGAGGTTGAGGATGAGGACGTGGATATCATGAGGATGAGGATTGGATGAGGATGAGGATGAGGAGGAGGATAGGATGAGGATGAGGATAGGATAGGATGATGATGAGGATAGGAGGAGGATGAGGATGAGAATGAGGATAGGATGAGGATGAGGATAAGGATGAGGACGTGGATAGAATGAGGATGAGGATGAGGATAGGTTGTGGATTAGGACGAGGATAGGATGTGGAAGAGGATGAGGATGGGGATGAGGATAGAATGATGATGAGGATGAGAATGAGGATATGATGAGGATGAGGATGAGGACGTGGATAGAATGAAGATGAGGATGAGGACGTGGATAAAATGAGGATGAGATGAGGTTGAGGCTACGATGAGAACGAGGATAGGATGAGGAAAAGGATGAGGATGAGGATAAGATGAGCATGAGGATAGGATTTGGATGAGGAAGAGGATGAGGATAGGATGAGCATGAGGATGAGGATAGGATGAGGTTGAGGATGAGGATCAGGATGAGGAGGAGGATGAGGATGATGAGGAGGAGGAGGATAGGATGAAGATGAGGACGAGGATAGGATGAGGATAGGATGAGGATGAGGATGAGGATGAGAATGAGGATGAGGTTGAGGATGAGGACGTGGATAGAATGAGGATGAGAATGAGGATGAGGTTGAGGATGAGGACGTGGAGAGAATGAGGATGAGGATAGGATGAGGATGAGGATGAGGAGGATAGGATGAGGATGAGGATGAGGATGAGGAGGAGGATAGGATGAGGATGAGGAGAAGGAGGAGGATAGGATGAGGATGAGGATCAGGATTAGGATGAGGACGTGGATAGAATGAGGATGAGGATGAGGATAGGATGTGGATGAGGACGAGGATAGGATGAGGATGAGGATAGGATGAGGATTGAGGATAGGATGAGGATGAGGATGAGGATAGGATGAGGATGAGGAGGAGGATCGGATGAGGATGAGGATGAGGATAAGGATGAGGATGAGGATGGGGATGAGGATGACGATAGGATGAGATGAGGATTAGGATGAGGACGTGGATAGAACAAGGATGAGGAGGAGGATAGGATGTGGATGAGGACGAGGATAGAATGAGGATGAGGATAGGATGTGGATGAGGACGAGGATAGGATGAGGATAGAATGACAATGAGGATGAGGATGAGGAGGAGGATGAGGATGAGGATGAGGATTAGGATGAGGATAGCATGAGGATGAGG
>NW_017718181.1:0-593 GCF_001865875.1 Lupinus angustifolius
GATGAGGACGAGAATGAGGATAGGATGAGGAGTAGAATGAGGATGAGGAAGAGGATGAAGATGAGGATAGGATGAGGATGAGAATGTGGATGATGATAAGGATAGGATGAGGAGGAGGATGAGGATGAGGAAGAGGATGAGGACGAGGTTATGATGAGGATGAGGATGAGGATGAGGATGAGGATAGAATAAGGATGAGGATGAGGATGAGGAGGAGGATGAGGATAAAGAGGAAGATAGGATTAGGACGAGAATGAGAATTAGGATAGGATGAGGATGACGACGAGGATAGAATGAGGAGTAGATTGAGGTAGAGGATGAGGATAGGATGAGGATGAGGATGAGGATGATGATAAGGACAGGATGAGGAGTAGAATGAGGTAGAGGATGAGGATAGGATGCGGAGAAGGATGAGGACGAGGATGAGGATAGGATGAGGATGACGAGGAGGATAGGATGAGGATGTGAATGAGGATGAGGATGAGGATTGGATGAGGCTGAGAATGTAGAACAGGGTACGGATGAGGAAAAGGGTAGGATGAGGAAGAGGTAGAGGATGAGGAGGAGGATGAGGATAGGCTGAGGATGAGAAT
>NW_017718182.1:0-407 GCF_001865875.1 Lupinus angustifolius
GAGGATGAGGAAGAGGATGAGGATGAGGATGAGGACGAGGTTAGTATGAGGATGAGGACGAGAATGAGGATGTGAATGAGGATGAGAATGTGGAAGAGGATGAGGATGACGATGAGGATAAGGATAGGATGAGGAAGAGGTAGAGGATGAGGATGAGGATAGGATGAGGACGAGAATGAGGATGAGGAGGAGGATGAGGATATGATAAGGATGAGGATGAGGACGAGGAACAGGATGAGGATGAGGAAGAGGATGACGATCAGGAGGAAGATAGGATGACGATGAGGATGACGATGAGGATAGGATAAGGATGAGGATGAGGATGAGGAAGAGGATGAGGATAAGGAGGAAGATAGGATGAGGACGAGAATGAGAATTAGGATAGGATGAGGATGACAACGAGGATA
>NW_017718183.1:0-361 GCF_001865875.1 Lupinus angustifolius
GAGGAAGAGGATGAGGAGGAGGAGGAGGAGGATAGGATGAGGATGAGAATGAGGATGAGGATGAGAATAGGATGAGTATGAGGATAGGATGGAGATGAGAAAGAGCATAACGATGAGGATAGGATGGGGATGAGGAAGAGGATAGGATGAGGATGAGAATGAGGATAAGGATAGAATGAGGACGAGGATGAGGATGAGGATAGGATTAGGACGATAATGAGGACGAGAATGAGAATGAGGACGACGATAGGTTGAGGACGAGAATAAGGATGAGGATAGGTTGAGGACGAGAATGAGGATGAGGATAGGATGAGGAGTAGAATGAGGATGAGGAAGAGGATGAAGATGAGGATAGGATGAG
>NW_017718184.1:0-864 GCF_001865875.1 Lupinus angustifolius
AGAGGATGAGGATAAGGAAGAGGATGAGGATAAGGAAGAGGATTGGATGACGATGAGGATGAGGATAGGATAAGGATGAGGAAGAGTATGAGGATGAGGATAAGGAGGAGAATAGGATGAGGACGAGAATGAGAATTGGGATAGCATGAGGATGAGGATGAGGATAGGATGAAGATGAGGATAGGATGAGGAGGAGGAGGAGGATGAGGATGAGGATGATGATGACGAAGAGGATAGGATGAGGACAAGAATGAGAATTAGGATAGGATGAGGAGGACGATGAGGAATAGGAAGAGGAAGAGGACGAGGACGAGCATAGGATGAGGACGAGAATGAGGATGAGGAGAAGATGAGGAAGAGAATGAGGATGAGAATAGGATGAGAATAGGATGAGGAAGAGAATGAGGATGAGGATAGGATGAGGACGAGGATGAGGAAGAGGTTGAGGATGAGGAAGAGGATAGGATGAGTATGAGATTGTGGATGAGGTTAAGGATAGGATGAGGAGGAGGATGAGGATGAGGAAGAGGAACAGGATGAGGATGTGGATAGGATGAGGACGAGAATGAGGATGAGGATAGGATGAGGACGAGGATGAGGATAGGATGAGGATGTGAATAGGATAAGGATAAGGACGAGGATATGATATGGATGAGGATGAGGAAGAGGATGAGGATGAGGATGAGGATAGGATGAAGATGAGGATAGGATGAGGACGAGGATGAGGATAGGAGGAGGATGAGGATGAGATGAGGATGAGGAGTAAGGAAGAGGATTGGAAGACGATGAAGATGAGGATAGGATAAGGATGGGAATGAGGATGAGGAAGAGGATGAGGATATGGAGGAGGATAGGATGAGGACG
>NW_017718185.1:0-386 GCF_001865875.1 Lupinus angustifolius
TTAGGATGAGGATGAGGAAGAGGAGGAGGATGAGGATGAGGATGAGGATGAGGATGGGGATAGGATGAGGATGAAGATGAGGAAGAGGATGAGGATTAGGATGAGGATGAGGATTAGGATAGGATGAGGACGAGAATAAGGATGGGGATACGATTTTGACGAGGATAAGGAAGAGGATGAGGATGAGGATAGGATGAGGACGAGAATGAGGATGAGGAGAGGATGAGGAAGAGAATGAGGATGAGAATAGGATGAGGTAGAGAATGAGGATGAGGATAGGATGAGGACGAGGATGAGGATACGATAAGGACGAGGATGAGGATAGGTTGAGGATGAGCATAAGATGAGGATGAGGATGAGGATAGAATGAGGATGAGGATGAGGAA
>NW_017718186.1:0-350 GCF_001865875.1 Lupinus angustifolius
AGAATGAGGATGAGGATAGGATGAGGATTGGATGAGGACGAGAATGAGAATTAGGATAGGATGAGGATGAGGATGAGGGTAGAATGAGGATGAGAATGAGGATAGGAAGAGGATGAGGATATGATGAGGACGTGGATGAGGATAGGATGAGGACGAGAACGAGGATGAGGATAGGATGAGGATGAGCATAGGATGAGGACTAGAATGAGGATGAGAATAGGATGCGGAGGAGGACGAGGATTGGATGAGGATAAGGATAGGATGAGGATAAGGATAGGATGAGGACGAGTATGAGGATGAGGATGAAGATAGGACTAGGACGAGAATGAGGATGAGGACGAGGATGAGAA
>NW_017718187.1:0-848 GCF_001865875.1 Lupinus angustifolius
AAGAGGATGATGATGAGAATAGGATGAGGATGAGGAAGTGGATTAGGATGAGAATGAGTAAGAGGAGGAGGATGAGAATGAGGATGAGGATAGGATGAGGATGAAGATGAGGAAGAGGATGAGGATGAGGATGAGGATAAGGATGAGGATGAGGACGAGGATGAGGATAGGAGGAGGATGGGGATGAGGAAAGGATGAGGACTAGGATGAGGATAGGAAGAGGATGACGATAAGATGAGGATAAGAATGAGGATAAGAATGAGGACGAGGATGAGGAAGAGGATAAGGATTAGGATTGGATGAGGGTGAGGATGAGGACAGGATGAGGACGAGGATGAGGTTGAGGATGAGGATGAGGATAGGATGAGGATAGGATGAGGATAAGAAAGTGGAAGAGGATGAGGATGAGAATGAGGATAGGATGAGGACAAGGATGAGGATGAGGAAGAGGATGAGGATAGGATGAGGACAAGCATGAGGATGAGGATAGGATGAGGATGAGGATGACCAAGAGGATGAGGACGAGGATGAGGATAGAATGAGGATGAGGATGCGGCTGAGGAAGAGGATTGGATGAGGATGAGAATGAGGTTAGGATGAGGATGAGGATAGGGGGAGGATGTGGACGAGAATAAGGATGAGCATGAGGATACGATGAGGATGAGGATAGGTTCAGGATGAGGATAAGGATAGGATGAGTAAGAGGATGAGGATGAGGACGAGGATAGGACGAGGACGAGAATGAGGATGAGGATGAGGATAGGATGAGGATGAGGATGAGCATGAGGATGAGGATAGGATGAGGATGAGGATGAGGACGAGGATAGGATGAGGACGAGAATGAGGAT
>NW_017718188.1:0-21678 GCF_001865875.1 Lupinus angustifolius
GATTACTTCTCTTAACATATTCACCCTAAACGTACAATTATAACAAATGTTTCTCAAAATTAACCAGAGTTTAAACTGTAAATAATGAATTGAAATTGTTTTTAAAACTTATTGAGTATATGATAATATAAGAGAAAACGATAATATTGCAATTGTAGAATGAGGTATGAGGCACAACAACATGAGATAACCTGATAATGCAAATGTGGTCTCTGTTGTTATCTCACCATTTCCAGCGTTGAGTGCGATCAAAAACTCACTTCCCAACTCACCGCCCTCTACGCTGATCACAACCGCTGCATCAAAGACAGCATAGCACTTCTGGTGAAGGATCCACCATGCTCCGTTCATGACAACAATCACTTCATTAACATGATGGAGAAGTACTTTTCCAGCCCTCATGGATTCAAAGTCCTCCAAGAGAGAACCCATTTGCATTATTAGGTTATTGAGTCTCTTTCTTTCTTTTTATAAAGTTTCATTTTTTTATATGAGAGAAGAGAGAGTTGATTGTGGAGAATAGAAGAAGAAAAAATGGATGAGAATGAGAGAACGTGAGAGAATGAGCAGTTTAAGAGTTTTGAATAGAGGAGGTTACAACATAAAGTCGGGGCTAAATTGGAATTAAAAAATTATACCATGTCATAGTAGTTAAAATGAATTTTGGCTTTATATAATGGTATAGATAATTTTATGTTATTAGATAATTTACATGTATCAATTTTGTTTTGCAATTTAAAATTGGGATAGAATATGGAAGTTACTTTAATGATAGAGCAAAAGCTAAAATTGGAATATCAAAATTACTCCATCCATGGCGGTTAACAATTGTTTTGCCTTTATATAATGGTATAGATAATAAAGTTAAAATTTTAATAAATTAATTTTTTTTGATCGATCACAATCAAAACAATACATGGAGTATTACACTTTTTGGGACAAAAAATATTTTTTTAAAAAAAATGTAGTCAACAAAAAAAGAGGCTTTTTGCCACTCCAAACACCGTCTCCTTTCTCTCTCTCTCTTCGCCTATAATCATATTCATATCAAAACCCTGATTCTCTATTCTCTCTTCCGAGTCTTACTCTTCTTTAAGAAAATAAAAATAATTAAAATTTCTAGCATTTGTTAAATGGGTTTCTGTTCATACCCATTTTTCTGAACCAGTCCACTAAAAAAATAAGAAAATCTGATCACATTTCTGTGTGGCACTTAATCAAGAGAATCTCTTCAATTTGTTTCAATTTCTGGTCCCAAAGTTTCATCCTTTTGAGCCTAACCACTCCAAATTCTTAAGGGTTTTTGTGGGGTGGCTTTGATTTTCTCCCATGGCTGCGGTTGCTGAAATTTCTGCTGATACAACCAACACAATGGACTCAAAACCAAAGCCAGAATCTGAATTCAGCGTGCAGAATTTGGTTGACATGTTCACAAAGTTGAATCCTTTGGCAAAAGAGTTTTTCCCTTCATCATATCCTCACAATCATGATCAATTTCATCAGGGCTTTAATCAGTTCTCACCAACCAATTTTCTGATCAATGCTAAGCCCTTGGCTACTGATAATTACCCTAACCGAAGGGTATGCATGTTTTGTGTTTGATCTCTTATTTTGATATCTTTTTTTAATTTCTGATGTTAGTGATAATTACGTTTTTTATATAGTGGAAAATGGAATCTTTTGTTATGTTTGCATTTTCTCCTAATATTGATGTTGAATTTTGTGTATGAAAAACTACTACTTTGTTCAGAATTTGCCATTGACAATTTTGTGTCAGTGGTAAAGATATAAATTTTATTCAAACCCATTGAAAGAAAGTACAAGAGCAATGTCGCATAATGCAAATCTAGCCTTAAAACAGAGAATTGGAGTATTTAGAGAAGTGGAGAGTTTTTAATCTGTAAATTGCAAATTCACATGAATGGAATTGAGTCTGTGGTATGTGGTCATACTTATACTCATTCTGTGGTATATAGTATAATGTAACTTGGATGTTATCCTTTGTCTACATATGTATTACAATTGTGGTTCTTTTGTTTTCATGGCCAAACCTGTGTTTTTCTGATATTCCACTTTACTTGAAAGTTTCTGATGTCTTTCAGATTTGGTGTAGCTAAATACAACTTTTGTTGTCATGATATGTTAGTCTGTTATTATGTCCTCTTATTGCACGATTAACTCCTCATCGATTATATGGTGTATCCTACAATTATGGGCCAATAATTGTTATCTAAAGAGTGCAATTTCTGTTGAAATGCTAGTGATGATATCTTTGAGGTATCATTTTTATGTGTAAGTTAATCTTGAAATCATCATTCATTTTGTATTTATGGAAAATGTGTGCTTTTGTCATCTTGCAGAGAAGAAATAGTTTTAACCAGGGGAAAAGGTTGAATGGAAGATCATTCAAGGCTCAGAGAGAAGATAGCGTTAGAAGAACAGTATATGTTTCGGATATTGATCAGCAAGTAAGTGAAGTGTGAATGGCTAGAACAAATCTTGTTTTGATGATGTAGTTTGTCTGGTGTTCCATTCTGATAATAGAAAACAACATTATTTGACATGTCTTTTGTCTTGGGTTAGGTTACGGAGGAGCAGCTTGCAGCCTTATTCAGCAATTGTGGACAAGTAAGTTATGAACATTGACTGATAGCTTGGTCAACTATTTTTGAGGTCACAATTGGGTGGAAATTATAATGGTGAATAATTTTAAACTCGGGTATTGGATTGCATGTTTTAATTTATTTCGGAAAGTTCTGTTTTATGGCTATTGCTATTATCTTTTAGCAGCAGAATATCATAGAATGTTTCTGTATGTTGTTTCCTTTCTTTTCAATGGTTACTATCACGTAGTTCTATCAAAATTTATTTTTTAACTTTGCAAATCCATTTTTGTGGGCTTGTGTTGTTTTTCCGATTGTCCTATTTTCTAAGCATTGCTGACATGTTCCTGTTCTAATACTTTGTTTTTTGAAGTTTTGCCTCTTATCAATTTTCCACACTCTTCGCTGCACTATGCTACTTGATGCCGCATGAATCGTTATATTAAATGAAGAAGACTTTGGTATTTGATCGAGCTCAGTAATGTGTATTTGATGCGTATAGCTGACCCACTTACTGGGATAAGGCTTGGTTGTTGTTGTTCTAGTTCTAGTTAAGAATAATTCCCTTTGTTTATCGGTGAAATGTATTCCACTTTGCTTGTAAATTGACCAACATCTGAACTGGTTAATTTATAATGATAAATGGTCCTTTTGTTTGACAAATCAAAGATCCACATCATCGATATCTGTAGTCTTAGAGAAAATTAGTAAGAAATTTGAATGTTCTTCCTGAACTGATATCTGATGTATTTATTTTACAAGAAGAACTCTCATTTCATTGAATATCTATGATTTAAATTTCAAATTTTAATCTTATTATAATGTCACCTTGATAATGACATTTTTACATCATTTGAATTGAAGGTAATCGATTGCCGAATTTGTGGTGATCCACACTCAGTTCTTCGTTTTGCTTTTGTTGAGTTTTCAGATGAGTGTAAGTTTTTGTCCCCCATATCCATCTCTCTTCAACTTCTCCCATAAGACATGTGAGCATATGCACAAAGACTATTATTTCGGCAACCTTAATCATGCATTATCTATGTAATTTGTGTCAACAGATGGTGCAAGGGCAGCTTTAAACATCGGTGGCACGGTGCTTGGATTCTATCCAGTCAAGGTTCTTCCTTCAAAAACTGCCATCCTCCCTGTGAATCCTACATTCCTCCCTCGGGTAAGAATGCTTTCTGGTCCTTTCTATGCTAAGCTATACATGGATTGAAATTTTGAAGTATTAAAGTCCTGCGTTGGCGAGTATACGGGTAACAAACCATTTGTAATGGACTTGAGCAATCCCCCTCCAACTCTGTTAAGTTTTGGGGTGCACTTCGGCTCAGTTATTCTAGCATGGTATCAAAGCCTATCTTGGTGTTGGGTCACCCACAAATATCTAGTCCAACAAACTTCACACTCCATATGTTCAATCTTGGATATGAGGGGCGTGTTAAGTTTAAATCCAACTATGGTTTAATATATGATAAATGAACCATTTATAATGTTGCGTGATAAGACAGTTGGTTTAACTATTCGGTGGTATTTAACCGAGGGCTTTTCTAAAGTGTCACACATGCAATTGTTTAGCATAGCTGGCAGGAATTATTTTCAATATATCTTGTTTTCCATGACATTTTGGAGCATGATTTCTCTTATCCTCCAATCTTCCTTCTCTATTCTTTTTTCTCTTTTCACTCAGAATTGTCTTGAACAAAATAAGAAAAGAACTGGTCTTACTTAAGTGACAACTCTGGTTTCCTTGAGTATGTCTATTTTGACAGATGAGTTATGGTTCCAAATCGTTTTCTATCAAATTATTCTTTCAGTCAACCCCACCAAGTGGCACTAAGGCTTGGTTGTTATATTAAATTATTCTTTCCTTTTAATATGCAGTCGGATGATGAGCGGGAAATGTGTGCCAGGACTGTCTATTGTACAAACATTGATAAAAAGGTATATCATTTTTCTTTTTGAGAAAATAACAAGCTATGTTTCGGTAAAACTATTTTCTCTAGAAATGGTTGTTCATTGAAATGGTTAACAATGTTCATAGATTGGTTATTGATTAAGGACTTATTAACTTAACTAGCGTCAACCATTTTTAGCCTATTACCAGGATAATCATAACATAATGCATCTATGATTTGCATAGATGGATGGCAGAGTTGAATCTCTCGATACAACAACAAAGCCTTATTCCCATTGGGTGGGGGTTGGCTACAGTTGAAATTTTTTATGCATTGTTAAATTTCTCTCAAATATCTGAGTGCAGGTTTCTCAAGCTGAAGTGAAGAATTTTTTTGAAACAGCTTGTGGCAAGGTGAGACCAAAATAATTGTTGCATTCTGTTTGCTAGGAAATGTTTATTTGATTAGTTAATTGGTGGCTAACATTACCTTTCTATTTTACAGGTTACGCGCTTGAGGATTTTAGGGGACCAGGTGCATTCAACTCGAATTGCTTTTGTGGAATTTGCAATAGTAAGTTTTGAGTGTACAATTCTATGCCCTATACAAACCTGTTAACTGGCTTCAATACACTTTCATAATTTATAAGAACAACTTCACCATAAACAGCTTATTCGGCACTTCTTCAATATTTTGTGGATTCTATGTGTCTATTTGTGTTTATTTTGACAGCTGTAACTATTGTAGCATTCTTGTCTCAAGTGTTTTTTCTTTAACACTGAAATGAGAATGTATCATTGGAGGAAATGTGTTTTCTCTCTTGGCATTTTGTGTTACATTTTTTGTTGGACGATCGAGGAATTCGGGAGAAACAGATAGTTCCAGCTGTGTTACTTTTTTTTGTTATTTTACTTCAAAGTGTTGTTGGTAAATAAATAGCTTGTTTTATAATAAATTTTGATGGTCTTCCTAAGGATGAGGATATGCATGAATCGAATTCAATTATTTTCTTGTTCGGTGACCATGTGGAATCATCAAGATTGTCTCTTCTGTTTTTGTCAAACTTAGCAGAAGAATGTTTACATTACGCGCCATTCAAGAATCTAATGGTTTTTTTGTGATGTGCGGCCGCTGCCATTATAATGTTAACTTGCAAAGAAGAAACCTTATATTTTCATTTTTCTTGTGTAGGCAGAAAGTGCCATTGCTGCACTAAACTGTAGTGGAATGCTTTTGGGAACCCACCCTATCAGGTTCTGTCCCTTTACTTGAGGATAGCCTTGTTATGCATGTTTTTCTACTAATTTAATCTGGTCATAATTGGTTTTGCTTCTCGTTGTGTAGGATAAGTCCTTCAAAGACTCCGGTGAGGCCAAGGGTCATTCGTCCAACACCACATTAACTGGTGAAAAATGGTGCAAGGTTTTAGAGGAGATTTGGTCAACTTTCCGGTTGAGACTTGTGTGGAAGTGGTGGTGAAACTTCCCTTTGTTCAAGTATTTCCATCTTTTCTGTCACAACTGTTACTTTTTTGTTGGCGGAGCTAATATTTTTATGCTTTATCTAACTTTCTAGCGATCTGTCTTGATCGTAAAATATTTAATCATGTCAAAATTTCAAGGCTTCGTTGGGATTTAAGACTTGGTTGTTGTTGGTTGTTATCTAAATTTCAAATGAGCTAGTATCGATTATTCGGTCATTCAAAACAAATACTGATCATACTTTTAAGTGGGGCAGCCATTCAATCTAGTGAAGAGATATGAATGAGTGTAGTGAATCACTAATCATATTCTATTACTTAACATTGTGCATAATAAAAATTGAGAACATGTTGGATTTTATTAGAAATTAATAGAAACTAATGGCATAGAAGAATCTAGAACATGAACCTTGGTACAATAATACGATTTTATTAGAAATTCATGAGTTCAAATCGCTGCTTCTTTGCATGTAGATTGTAGGGGTAAAGTTTGCACTTAAATACCATTCCGATAATTTCTATACTATTGAGAAGGGATACATTTATGGAGATTTTACTTTGGAGTTTGGACCATTGAAAGCATTGGTTAAGGAACTTGTGTTTCTGCAATCTGCCACATATTGAGCTCAAGAGTGGACAGAGAAAAAGATTCCTTATACAGCGTGCATAAATATCTGAACGGAACACCTTTTTTCATGTTTATAATATATTATGAGTAAAAAAATGTAAGTATACAAGTTTTATAAATTATCATTATATTATCAACTATTTATATTTAGTTATTATTGACACTTTAAAAAAGTAATTCAACTGAATGATAGATGTTGTCGTAATTATGTATAAATCTTTGCACAGTATATGGATATTACACATTCATAAGTTATAAGGTGTTGAGCATCAATTGATGTGATATCTTTCTTGGTGTTTGGTTACTATTGGTAGAGTCCTTCATCTTTGATTCCCACTCAAGCTAGAATCGATACTATTATGCATATCCTCTTCATGAACGTAGAGGCTGTTTGAAAATTCTCTAGAATTGAAAACAATATAGAGTTGTAATTCTTATGTTCTAGGTTTCGATCATAGACATGTATATGAACAGTGGCGGATCTTGAACTTTAGTTTAGGAGGGGCAATGATATTCAATTATAATTTGTAATTAAGATTAATTGAATAACAAAAAATATAAAGAAAAATAGATAATTGTTTCAATGTTTTAAAATAACATGTTAATTCTAAATAATAATAATTAAAAATTAAAAATATTAAAGAAAAATGTACATTCATTTAAAGTGTTACTCTTAGTTAAAGACTTCAATTCATCGATCATTGAATTAAGAGTAAATTTTTTATATATTTACATTTCAATATAAATCATCATGTTGCGTACACGAAATTCATCTTCTATTTTACTACATAAGTTTATTTGGTTGTGTTCGTTAATAAAAATGATATTCCTATAGTAGTTAAACCAGAATAGTTAAGATAAAACGAATAACTTAATCAAGCAAATTATATGCATTTGCTTTTAATGTATCATCAAAGTTGCAATTAATTCATAGATGATTGATAGTTTTTCAAGCATGAATTACTAACGACATCAATAATAAAAGGTTGAAATTGAAATCTCAAATAAATATTTTCTTACTCACATTAAAGTCTATAGGTATAATTTTTGCATAAAAATACATGTTATAAATATTAAATGATTTATAAAAATACATATGACATTTTCTGTGAAAGTTTGACAAAGATAATTTGTGATCTTAAGTGTATCTATATCTATAATTTTAGAAGGAATGTACAATTTGTATAGGGTAAAAATATATATTAAACTAGGTAAGTAATTTTTTTTTAAATTAGGAAAAAAATTCAGGGGGCAGTTGCCCCCACCTGCCCTAAAGAACCTCCGCCACTGTATATGAAGAAGGTTATGTGTTAAACATGAGTCAGTATCCTAGAGGGTAATACTATGAAAACAAAGTAAAAAGCAAAATGTAATAATAGTTATATCTTTTATTTATACTTATAATGAAATTTTTATCTTTAAAACTAAGAGTTAAAAATAGAACTTCCTAAGAGAGGATCCTTGCTCGTTAAACATATTAGTCCTGCTAGAGGTGTATAATATCTGTCAGTCTGATTTTGCTCAACTGCTAAACCAAATCTTTGTCAATATATTTATTAATCACTTAAAATTGTTGTTTATAATAATAAAATATTAAATCATGATAATTAAAAATGTCTCCGTATTATTATTTATATTCAAACTTCAATATATGATTATTCAGCTTCTAGAAACTTTTATCGAATGCTATATTATTAAATTTTGGCGTAAATGTAACTTGTTATCCCTCAAATTTGTTTGTTAAAGTCTGCCCTTATTATTCTCCCACACAATTTACTTATTTAAACTTTTTCGGTTATATAATAATAACCCTTTGATGATGTGGTTATGATAGTTTCTTCTCTATTAGTCGAGAGAGAACTACTCTGAAATATCAAATAAAAGTAACATATATTATTATTTATCTCATTTTTATTTAAAATGCGATTACACTTCTACTCCTAAAACTAAAACAATAAAACAATTTTCTTTCATCACTAGAGAGGAGTCACTCCTATAAAAAAGAAAGAAAAAGAAAAACGAAACAGTGTTGTAAGGTAATGTGCCCCAAATATTTGTCATTTTTAAAGGTGAGTTTACGAGTTGGTTTGAAGCATAATTAATGTAAGAAAAATACTCGAGCAATATGAAATATATTTGTAAGATTCATCTACCATCTAAAGTCTTCATTCTTCATTTATTCTTCTCAAATTCTAAAAGTAAATGATAAGTTCAGTAGCCAATTAATGAAAAATTAAAGAAATGTTCCAATAATACAAAACGCTAGCTAATTAGTCAAGACTGGTTCCCACAAGAAATAAATGAAGCTGAAATTATTAAATTTTTGATGAATGAAGCTCAACTTAATTTGTAGGTGGAGAAAATTTGGTTTCGTTGTGGGTAGAGGAAGATTCTTTTTCCCCCTTACTCGGAATGGATCAAAGTGTGTGTTTATGTTCGTAGCGACTAGGGAGACGTAAAGTCTGACAAATAATATTTTGATAATATCTTTATGACTTATCATGCAAGTGCTTACCCAACTCTTTTATGTTGTTGCATCTAGAACTAGAACCAACTTTTAATTGAGAACCTTCATTATTAAGGGGAAACTGCAACACTTTTTATGTTACAATATGAGATGATAAAAATAGGGTGAAGATAACAAAGGAAAGTTAGATACAAATGGAAAATATAATATGATATGATACTTTTATCCTTTAAATATAATATGATGATATTTTTGTTCTTGAGTGAAAATGGAAAGCAAGAACTTACCATTTAGTATTGGAGATGATTTTTTTCCATAAAAATATTTCCATAGGCAAAAAGGTATGCAAGAGTAAACCAAAATAGTAATTTATGAATGAGTACGAATATTATAATATATGTTTGACGGTTATAATTTTTAATTACTTTGAGATTATTTATAATCTATTTTATTACTAATTTATAATGAACTTTAGTGGCTAAATTATAATAACAAATCTATCATTTATCGTGTGTATATATATATATATATTATTCATATAATAATTATTTATACATGTATATTAATTCACAGTATATAATTAAAATAAAAAATAAAAATATTGGTACTCACATGAGTACCTGCTTATCTGCCAGAGAAGAATTTGTATATGAGAATGAGTAAATAGTTAAATACTGCATGCAACCCATCCCACTCATGTCTCTCCATCCCTAATCTTTTATGATCTTTTAAGTATATACTTGATATTCTTATAGAATCACTTTCAAAGTTTTATGCATATTATTATTATAAATGTTTTTGTTACGAAAGTATTCTTATATTAATTCATTTGAAATAAAAAGTATTACTTAATACAAGAGACTAAGCAATCAATACGTTTAACCTTGTTATGTATGGTTAAAATTTTAATTATTTAAAATGATAGAAAAGCATCCTGGGGTGAGTTGAAAAAAATTGCGATTGGAAAGTTTTATAAAAATAAAAACCACCTGAGTAGAACATTGGCTGGAAATGCTTACGCAAATTAGAGGAAAAAGAAAATTAACGGGACAAATAATTGCATTTGAAACTTCATCTTGATAATTTGATTCTTCAAAAATATTACGTTAATTATGGGGCCATTTAATATGACTTAACCTTTACACGTAACTCATTAATTAATTAGAGTTTAGTACCTATAGATAGAGTACAAACCCGTGAGTCTTTAGCTAATAATATAATTTAATTAGACCAAATGCTAAACTCTGTACTAATAAAGTGTTGAACTATTATAGTGTAAGGTTTTACTAGATCACATGATGATTAAAAATTAATGATTCAATTTCTGATATCGACATATTTGTTGGAAGGACAGACACATATCTCAAAAGAAGAGATTATTTCATTTTCACAAGTTGAGGATACTTTGGTGATACAAAAAAAAAAACAAAAAAATCCCTCTCATTAATTATTTCACGAAATAAAATCCTTGCTGATGATATGAAGAAATTGACTACAGATCTTGATGATTTCCTGCCGTACATATATGGATGTATATGTTTTCTTCATGCATGAACCTAAAGTTTGAGGTACCTTCTTTACCAACCATTAATTAATTATCTTACCACCCATTATTGACATACCTTTTTAATTTGAAAGCTTAGTAAAATAATTAATATTTAGTTTTAGGAATTTTCTACCCCCATTATTGATGTGTTATTATACCTTTACTATATATCGAGTTTTAAGGATGTCTTCACAAAAAAATAATATTGAGAAACTAAATCAAACATGTTTTAATATATTACTTCTTCTACTCTCTATTAGAACAAAGAAAAGTGAATAAAGATTGATTGAGAAAAGAGAGGAAGAGAGGATATGCAATCTGGTTTGCTTGTATTGAATATGAATGTATGTTATTAACTTTCTATACAAGGCAAGTCTATTTATAGCAACCCTTAACTACTTAACTAACAAAACACAATTTTGAGTTACAAAATCTAACATCCCCATGATTCAGAATTATGTAACATCAACAACTACAAACACAATCAATCTTTCAAGCTGTGTATTCCAATCTTCTTCCTCAATTCTTTAAATTTATCCACCTTTAATGGCTTTGTCATGATGTCTGCCAATTGAACTTCGGTTTTGCAATGAATCAGCTTGATCCTTCCTTCTGCTACTTGATATCTTAAGAAGTGATATTTGGTTTCAATGTGTTTGTTCCTACCATGAGAAACAAGGTTCTTTGCCAAATCAATGGTTGATTTACTGTCTACAAGCAACTCCATAACACCTTCATTCTCTATACCCAGTTCTTGTAGCAGAGAACAAATCCAAAGGACCTCGCAAGCAATGTGACAAGCTGCTATGTATTCAGCTTCACAGGTTGAGAGAGCCACTACCCTTTGCTTCTTTGAACACCATGAAATTGGAGCTCCTACTATCATAAAAACATACCTCATAGTGCTCTTCCTGTCCATTACATCACCACACGAATCTGAGTCAGAGTAGGCCACAAGTTGTGAGCTAATCTTCTCATCTTCGTGAGGGAAAACAACTCCAAAATCAAGAGTTCCTCTTAAGTATCGTAGGATCCTTTTGGCTGCAATCATGTGTGAGTGTCTTGGATCACTCATGAACTTGCTGATCATGCCTACACTGAAGGAAATTTCTGGTCTAGAGTGACAAATGTACCTTAAACTTCCCACAAGTTGTCTGAATAGAGTTGCATCCACAGTTGCTTCATTCTCACATTTATCCAGCTTCAAATTCATTTATGTAGGTGTTTGTGAGGTGTTGCAGTTCAACATATTGAACTTGGTTAGAATCTCAAGCAGATACTTTCTTTGATGCATGAATAGACCTCTCTCAGTGTATTGAAACTCAAGACCAAGAAAGAATGAGAGTAGGCCTAGATCAGTCATCTCAAATTCCCCTTTTAGACTGCTCTTTAGGACCTCTATCCCCTTTGAACTACTTCCTGTTATTAGAAGGTCATCCACATACAAACATATGAACAATGCTCCCCTTTCTGGATCTAAAGACTTGAAGTACATGCCATACTCTACTGAACATTTCTGGAACCCTGAGTCAGAGAGGAACTTGTCTATCCTTTTGTTCCATGCTCTAGGTGCTTGTTTTAAGCCATAAAGTGTCTTCTTTAATCTTAGTACCTTGCCTTAATTACCTTTGCCGATGAATCCAGGAGGTTGATTAACAAACACTACTTCTTCTAATGGACCGTTAAGGAATGCTGACTTCACATCTAGTTGCCATAACCTCCACTTCTTCCAACTGGCTAGAGCCACTATGAGTCTTACTGTTTCCAATCTAGCAACTAGTGCAAATACTTCATAGTAGTCAATTCCCTCCTTTTGCATAAAGCCCTTTGCAACTAATCTTGCTTTATGCTTTGCAATTGTGCCATCTGGTTTTAACTTCACTTTATAGGTCCATTTGACTGCAATTGGTACCTTCTTAGTAGGAAAAGTAACAAATTCTCATGTG
The DNA here is from genome assembly GCF_001865875.1 of Lupinus angustifolius. NCBI lineage: Eukaryota > Viridiplantae > Streptophyta > Magnoliopsida > Fabales > Fabaceae > Lupinus > Lupinus angustifolius. Next base: position 12,572 of record NW_017718188.1, read on the forward strand.
TCATTCTTCTCTATAGACTTGATTTCTTCCAACACTGCTTCTCTCCAAGTGTTGTTTTAAATAACTTCTTCAAATCTTACTGGTTCAACATCAACCAATAGAGCTAAGTGTTGCACAAGGTCTCCTTCTGAGTTAATTGCACCATCTGAGTAGAGCTGAAAGTCTCTCAGCCTAGAAGGAAATGATCTGTGTCTTTGTGGTCTTTCATTAGTTACCTGAGATGTCTTTGTGATTGTGTCTATCACTTCTTCTTCTCTGGACACTTCTTCATTTTCCCAATCCAGTTGCAGACTTGTTACTCTGGTGATTCTGTCTTGAGACCACTTCCAAGATTCACTTTCTTCAGTGTGCACATCCCTACTGAACATAACTTGATTGTTTGCAGGATTATACAATTTGTATGACCCAGTAGAATTTTAGCCAACAAGGATCATAGGTTCACTCTTGTTGTCAAGCTTCTTTCTCCTTTGGTCTGGAATGTGAGTGTAGCGGAGTGAGCCAAACACTCTTAGGTGACTTATTGAAGGCTTTATTCCAGACCAAGCTTCTTCAGGTACCACTGAGTCTAATTTCTTTGTTGGACATCTGTTGAAGACAAACACAGCTGTGGTGGCAGCCTCACCCCAGAAGTTGTGTGGTAAATTCTTTGTCTTCAACATACTCCTAACCATGTTGAGTATTTTCATGTTTCTCCTCTCAGCAATGCCATTATGTTGAGGTGTATAGGGGGCAGTTACCTCATGCACAATGCCTTGATCCTTACAAAAATCTGAGAAAGCTCCTGATGTGAACTCACCACCTCCATCTGTTCTAAGGATCTTAATATTCTTGCCTGACTGTTTTTCCACCAACTTCTTGAACTCCTTGAATATTGACAGAACCTCACTTTTGAACTTGATGAGATAGATCCACACTTTTCTACTCAATTCATCTACAAAGGTTACAAAATATATGTTGCCTCCTAGTGTTGGAGCATCAAAAGGTCCACACACATCTGAGTAGATGACTTGTAGCAGATCCTTGGATCTAGAGGCAGCGTGGTTACTAAATGAATTCCTTGGTTGCTTGCTGATGAGGCAACTTTCACACACTTTCTTTGGAATCTGTATTATAGATAGGCCTAGTACCATGTTTTTGGATCTGAGTGAGCTCAAACCTCTGAAATTCAGGTGACCAAATCTCAATTACCACAACCAAGAATTTTCACCAATCACGGGAGATAGACAGTGAGACTCCACATTTGCTAATCTTATCTGAAAGGTTCTATTGGATGCCATGGTTGCTCTCATGACTAGCCTCATTTCTGATCATAGATCTCCAATGCTCCATTGAGCAATTCCATTGAGAATCCTTTCTCTAGTAGTTGTCCCATACTTATCAGGTTGCTTTTCATGTTTGGTACATAGAGCACATCAGTGATCAGTGCTTGATTCCCATCCTTCTTGTTGATCAAGATATCTTATGTGCCCTCAGCTTGGATCATCTTGTTATCAGCAAATCTAATAGTGCTTTTCTTTGTCTCATCAAAGTTGACTAGCCAATCTCTATGTCCAGTCATATGGCTTGAACAACCAGAATCAACATACCAAATGTCATAGTTCTTACTAACCTGACTTGTGAGCATCATGAGCAGGAGAGGTTGATCATCATTTTATGCCTCAACTTCTTCCTTATCCATGTGTACTTCACTTTGTTGTTTGCATATATTGTCATCTTGTGTGGATGATGACTTGCATTCAATTGAGAAATGGCCAAGCTTGCCACAATTGAAGCACATGATCTTCCTTTTATCATCTGTTTTCTTTCCTCCTCTCCAATGATTCAGGCCACCTCTCCTTACTGAGTTTTCTGGTATGTCATGATCAAATATTTCCTGCTCTCTATTTTGGAAGTTTTTGTGGCTTGCACCTCTGAAAATCCCTCTGCCCTTTCCTCTGAATTCATTCCTCCCTCCATAACTCCTTCTGGCTGTGACTAGGGCTTGTAGAGCTTGGTCCATTGATCTTTCATTAGATCTTTCAATGTGTCTCTGCTCATGTGCCTCAAGTGATCCTTGAAGATCTTCTATCTTCAACACCTCTAAGTTCTTGGATTCCTCTATTGCCATAACAATGTGGTCAAAGTTAGGGGTGAGTGTGCGCAATATCTTTTCAACCACTGATTGATAAGTGATTTTCTCTCCACAAGCCTTCATGGCATTCATATGTGTGACAACTCTGTTGAAGAATTGGGCCACCTTTTCATTTCCCTCCATTTGCATCAATTCGTATTGTCTCCTAAGAGTTTGCAGTCTTACTTTCCTCAACTGTTCAGGTCCCTGGTTGCAGGCATCAAGGATCAACCAAGCTTCCTTTGAGTTGGTTGCACTAGAGATTTTTTCCAAAGTGTGATTCATCCACACACTGATGCAAGAGAAACATAGCCTTACAATCCTTCTTCTTGTTCTCCTTGTGTATTCTTCTTTGTTCATCTGATGCTCCTTCATCAAGAATTGAATAGCCTTATTCTACAATCTCATCAACCTCTTGGTACCTCATAATTGCCTTCATTTGTACCTTCCATCAATTCCAATTCTTGCCATCAAGAATTAGGAAGTTTGCTCGAAAATTTGTTTCACTCGGTCCCATGATTCTTTTGCTGAATTTTCTGAGTTTGATGAGGGTTCTTTGTTGATCTTGAACCTATGCTCTTGATACCAATTTGTTAGAACAAAGAAAAGTGAATACAAATTGATCGAGAAAAGAGAGGAAGAGAGGAAATGCAATTTGATTTACTTGTATTAAATATGAATGTATGTTAGTTAACTTTCTATACAAGGCAAGTCTATTTATAACAACCCTTAACTACTTAACTAACAAAAAAGAATTTTGAATTACAAAATTTAACACTCTTACAAAATCCTTTATGATAGTACATCTGAAAGTAAAAAAACAAGAACTAAAGGACTTTATGATGGTTTTAAGCACATGATATAAATATTATTAATTTTTCAATAATATTATATGTGGTTTACTAAAACTGTCATATGTATTATTGAAACTATATAATTTCACTTTCCACTCAAATTGTTTAAGTAAACAAACTTATTTTGACAACAAATTCATTTATTTTACATAGGAATAGCTTTGAAAATGGTCGAACAAAATAAAACTTAAAAAAAATCTTATAAAAAATATTAGAATGAGTAAAAGATTATTATAAACAATTTTTTTCTCTTCCATAAACATTTCTCAAGTTTTATAATTCTACTTCTATCCAAGCTTAATAATCTAAACTAATATAATAAAGTAAAACAAAACGTGCCACATGTTCTGACTGTGTCCGTCATCTCTATGGCGTAAGACAAATATATAAACACTAATATGTTGTGTTGAGTGCTTCCCAAGTATCTAGTATTCTAGTTAATTAGCTAGCATCCTTATCTACTAACATTGAGGAAAATGATTTTAGTATCACCCACACAAATGTTCTTTAAAATCTAATTAATCACGGAAACTCACCTATTCCTTAATGGTTACTTCTTGGAACTTATCCGATGTAAATATTATCATAATCCTCTTCGGTGGTAGAGAAATAATTATTGATTTTACTTTTAAACTTTCATCTTCAATATCATAAGATAATTCTGACTCCTTCAATATATTATGGTTGACAATATCAAATAACCTATTAACAATATCCAACCTTATTTGTTCATAAACTCGGATATTATCATATATTATATATAAAATATTATCATTTGTATTTTAGGATGGTGTATAGATTAAAAAAATAAAAGGGACATAAATAACTCAATTTGTTAGAAATATGAGAAAAAATTTATACATCAAAAGTATATGAATCTTATACATTATTACTATATTATTTATTATTTCTATTTAATCATTATTCACTCTTCAAAAAATATTACAAATAAATGATAAATAATATATTAAATATATGCAACTTTTTACACTAATAATACATAAATATTATTCTCTCCAAAAATTATGAAATCCTTTTTGTAAGTGAAATAACCAATATCCCTAGCAAATTACTTAGCTTGACCATATCTCTCTACTGGACACCTTCCTACTCATTTCACATAATAGCAACGGTCAACTTATTTCATCTATAGCTTTCACCCTTTCTCAACCGTCAAACCCATCCCACCCACACAAATATAAATACTATAAAATTAAAGCAAAATGTTATCACATCAACCACAATATAAATCCATCACAATCTCCAAAAGCCAAATAGTAACACAACACCTTCTTCCATATACCAAGTTAAGCACTTTTTTATACAAAAAAAAATCAGCTTTTTCTCTAGCTAGTTTTTTTTTTTCAATGTCAGGTAGAGGCTGCAATAGTAGGAAGCCTGTGAAGATTGTGATCATCAATACCCAATACGTAGAAACTGATGCCACGAGCTTTAAATCTGTGGTGCAAAAGCTAACTGGTAAGGATTCTGATTATTTAGAATCAAAAGCTGAAAAAGCTGAAAGGGAAGAAAGGCTTAATAATCAAGTTGGGGTTGAAGTTCATGCTCCTGAAGGTGGCCTTGGAAAGTCGTTTTTAATGAGAGATGTGTCCTTTAAGGAGTTTGATAGGTTTTTCAGTGAGATATCTTCCTTAAACGACATTTGGGCTGATTAAAACCGGACATAGATCACTTATTTCGAATGATGTCTCATTTCTTGTCCTAAACAAGAAATAGAACACCATTAAGGTTAGGGATCCTATGTGTTAAAACTAACTTACTTTCTATTTATACATATTTATTTGATTATTCATTATTCAATTTCAGTGTATACCTTATATATGTTTAACTATCTTTGCTTCTTTTTTTAGGGGTTGTATATACATATAGAGCTGGTGGATCAGAAGCTATGTACTATCTATTACTTTATTAATAAGTTGAATATTGTTTCAACATTATACCATAAATATAGTTAGTTCTTCTCCACACATATCTCTATGAATGCTTGATGATATTTATATATACAATTAGTTTAGGCTAAGGAACATTAAACAAAAAAATATTGATCATATTTTAATAAATAAATCATTAAATAGGGTAAAAATTTGATATAGATGACTAAGATAATCGCATGAAGTTTACATTGAAGAGACATTGAAATTGAGTATGACATGAAAAATAAAGGTAATAAATAAAAATGTAGTTGAAAAATAAAGTATAAATGTATATTGGATTTCTAAAACATAAAAAAAAATTGAAAAATGAAAATCTTAAAAAATTAGGTAAGGGTGAGAATATATAGATTAAAATTAGATTATATATTTAAGGTAGAATTTACAAAAGTTTGGACTGGATCCACTCTTTCTCAGCCGTAGATCTAGGACATTCAAGATCTAGTTATAATCAATCTACTTAAATGAAACCGGTTATTTTCCTGCTTGTTAACCCTATTATCTTTTTAGAGCATTCCCAGATATTTATCTTCCTAATAATCTACATAATGCTATATATAGTCTTATTTATAAGATGATTTTATTATACATGCTAATAAATTTATTTGATTTATTTATTTTTTAAAATATATTATAAGATTACAATCTTATCTGCATCTAATATTTTTATTAGTTGATAGTATTAATGACAACAATAAAAAAAAGTAAAATAGTCAAAACTTTTAATAGTGGCAAATGATGAAGAATAAATGTTACATAAAAATATAAAATGTCTTATAAAAAGTAAATTATGGAGTTGAACAAATGAATATTCATATATACCGACTAGTGTGTAGTTCAACTCCAGTTTTTCTAACTAATCCAAAATGTAGTTATGTTTAATAGGGGGTTTTACCACCCATAATAATCTCACACGGCTCACAATTCGAGCATGTTTGTCTCTAATTATTAGAAAATACTTGTGGTTTAGAAGAAAAGGCCAATCATGATAATATCACAATTACTTTGCATATAATATATACTAAAAGAGATCAACATCTATATAGATAGAGCCATAGAGGAATTAGTCTAAAAATTTCCGAATAACGGTAAAATGTCATCCATCACTTTAAAATGAGAGATGTCACTTATTTTTTTATTAGGGATATTTTTAAGAGAATATGTTATTCCTATGCATTTATATTATCAACCCTATATCTAAATAGGAATAAATTATCTCAAACAAATTAAAATCCTCACAAATTATCTAAAACTATAATAAAATCATCATCATTAATTGTTTCTTTTCTACGTAGTTACATGTGTATAAGATACTCTCTTCATATATTCCATATAAAGTTTGAAGTTTTGGCATTCTCATTTCTAAATTGGAATAATATTTCCATGTAGTATCATGTTTCATATGTAATAAACTTAAATATTTGTTTGCATACTCTACTTTGTTCTCAATCTCGAAGTGTCTTTTTTATTTCTATTTTTGTGTGAATTACTTTGTCTCTTTGTTTTTTTAAGAAGGATACCTATCCATTATTTCTTGTTCAAATACTATTTTTTTTTTTACTTTAAAGTTCATCTTTTCACCTTTCACACTGGTGGGAGAACTATGCATTCACACGGATGATAATATGTATTGCATGAATTTATTTAAACAAAGCAAAGTAAAATTTAAATTAAAAAGTTAGTAATTATTACCTAGATGATGTTTATGTATTTAAATGACAAATTAGAACTATTAATGAATAGCATGGTATAGATCCTCTTATATTAAATAAAAAAAGATTTATATTTATGTTATAATAGTCAATAAACGATATTTGTAACAACATACATACTTTCATAGCAATGGTAGAAAAAGTATAAATTTAATTAAAAAGTGTCAACATAATTTGTTAATAAAATTGTTATGGAGGTTACCTCATAATAGATGACTTTTGTGTATTTTGTTGTTGATATATAATTTTTAATGAATGAGATGGTGTTGAACATGTTGTATTAAATAATTATGAAGAAAAATTTGAAACACTAAAATAAGTTGTAGGAAAGGACATTCGATTAATATATATAAATTTATTTACACGAATAGGACATCCTCATATCTATTTATACGTTAGAATATTTAGTAGTATAAGTTTAATAAATCTATTATGTTGAACATAATAAAAATTTAAAGACATCTAAAAAATTCACGTGAAATTTTACTTAGAATATATTCATTGATTTAACCAACAATCTTAATTTTGATACAATTATTGCTCTAGATTGCAGAAATTGATGATCCTCATAGTGTTGTATTGTACAAAGTGCATAATTTTTTAAGTAAAATAATAATTAAAATACGTTCATTGAAGCACTTGTGATATATGTATCTATTTTTTTCAATGTGCGCACTTTTTACATTTTTATTTCCAAATAATAATAAAAATTCCCCCATAACAACTTTCATATATAAAACATTGATATTCCAAAAATATCCATTAAAATCCTTATCAGTCATGTTTTGTTTAAAACATAAGCACTTATGACTTGAAAATAGATAATTGAGATCAGTAACATTACACCGATTTTTTATGAAGTTTAACATCAATTTTAATGTCTCATATTTAAAACTTATTATTCCAACATACTCTAAATTAGTTAGTAAATTACATATTCATTTACTTTATTAATCATTCTTACATTTTTTTTCTTATTTTCATCATTATGTCATGGGCCTATAACAAAAATTAATTTATTTTGTGATATAAAAAAGCATCCAAGTTCTACATTTCCTATTACTTGAGAGCTACAACTCAATTTTATTTATAATATCTCACTCATTAATCAATTGAATCTCGCATGAATGTTAAACTAAACATCAACATAAATAAATAAGAAAACAAAATAACATCATCATGTCATTTAATGTCTTTCAAAAGATTGTTTGATTTACTATTAATCACAAGAAAACACAAATCTTGTTTTAAAAATATTTATATGTGATTAGGTAGGGAAGTACATAGATAGAAGAAGATAAAAACATAAAAAAATAATATAATCTTAGTACTTACATTTAATAACAATTTGCTTATTATAACAATTACATAATCTAAGTATCTCAATTGACTTATACCAAAAAAAAACTTTTACTTAGCTAATTTTACTATTCTATTTTTTATGGTTGATTTTACATGTAGGGTAAAGATAGAAAAAGACCTCGTTATATTTTATATTATTCTATTTGAAAAGAAGGGCATCAGACTTTATAAAGTACACATCATTATTATATTAAATAAAAAATCATCAATAAATTTAAAACATTATTATTGATTCTAAAATAAGCATAATTTCAAAATGAGAATAAAGTATCTTATAGTATAAGGAGATAAGTTATTTCATCACACCACTGAAATTATTACATGTATTCTATTTGATCATTTTTTATAAAAATATTTCTAAAACTAAACAAAACAATACAATTGTCATACTTTTATTCACTGGAAGAGATAAGTTATCTTCTAGTATGAGGAGATACTTTATTCTCTTTCAAAATAAGCATTATTATTATTTGACTAAAAAATAATTGCAAACAAATAAAGTTCAAAAACTGGTACTATAGTTAGTATTCTTAATAACTACTAAAAATATTAATGATAGAAAATTGTTTTTTATGCTATATTTTTTATAGTTGCCATTTTAATATTGCAATATAAAAATCTAATCTAATCTTTAAATAAAATATATTCATGATGTAACGCCCCGAAAATACTTCTCAAAAACACTGCGGAAAAATGGGTAAATTTTTTTTTCCTTTGGATAAAGAGATTGTATAAAATTGTTTCCTTTTTAAAACCTTCCTTTTCCGGGACATCACTTTAAGTAACTCAAATGCGGAAAATCAACTTATCGTTATTGAATGATAACTTAACCTGATTCACAATTTCCTGAATAACACAATGCATATAAACGGTTAAGTCATCTTTAGTTCATACAAACTAAGTCACCAAATGCAGAAACTACATCGCCACTAACATATACAAAATCCAAAAGAAAGGGCGAAAATATTGATCATCGCCAAAGGACATTAAACAAAGACATGTACAAGCTGAAGCCGTCCTTGTTTTTTCAAAAGTCCCAAAATGATAAGCAACTCCTAGTGGCTAACTCCAAAGCTAGGGTACTGCCTCTCCTCATGCCCCCTCCTGGAACATCACG
>NW_017718189.1:0-743 GCF_001865875.1 Lupinus angustifolius
GAGGATGAGGACAAGCGTAGGAGGAGGAAGAGGATGAGGATAGAATGAGGATGAGGATGAGGATTGGATGAGGATGAGGATGAGGATAGGATGAGTGTGAAGATGAGGATGAGGGCGACGATGAGGGCGAGGATAGAATGAGGAAGAGGATGAGGAGGAGGATGAGGACATGGATAGGATTAGGATGAGGACGAGGATAAGATGAGGAAGAGGAAGAGGAAGAGGATGGGATGAGGATGAGGATGAGGATAGGATGAGGAGGAGGAGGAGGAGGATGAGGATGAGGATAGGATGAGGATGAGGTTGAGGATGATGAGGATGATGAGGATGCAGATGAGGATGAGGATAGGATGAGGAGGAGGATAGGATGAGGATGAGGGTGGGGATAGGATGAGGTTGAGGATAGGATGAGGATGAGGAGGAGGATAGGATGAGGATGAGGATGACGATAGGATGTGGGTGAAGTTGAGGATGAGGGCGACGATGAGGACGAGGATAGAATGAGGAATTGGATGAGAGGAGGATGAGGACATGGATAGGATAAGGATGAGGACGAGGATAATATGAGGAAGAAGATGAGGATGAGTATGAGTATGAGGATGAGGATAGGATGAGGGGGAGGAGGAGGAGGATGAGGATGAGGATAGGATGAGGTTGAGGTTGAGGTTGATGAGGATGGAGATGAGGATGAGGATAGGATGAGGATGAGGATAGGATGAGGATGAGGATAGGGATAGGATGAG
>NW_017718190.1:0-1885 GCF_001865875.1 Lupinus angustifolius
TAGGATGAGGATGAGGATGAAGAGGATGGTAGGATGAGGATGGGGATTAGGAGGAGGATGGGGATAGGATGCGGACGAGGATCGGATGAGGATAAGGATGAGGATGAGGACATGGATAGGATAAGGACGAGGACGAGCATAGGATGAGGATGAGGATAGGATGAGGATGAAGATGAGGACGAGGATAGGATGAGGATGAGGATGAGGATGAGGGTGAGGATAGGATAAGGGAAAGGATGAGGATTGGAGGAGGATGAGGATGAGGTATAGGCTGAGGATATGATGAGGATGAGGATAGGAGGAGGATGAGGATGAGGATGAGGATAGGATGACGATGAGGATGAGGATAAGATGAAGATGAGGACGAGGATAGGATGAGGAAGAGGATGAGGATAGGATAAGGATGAGGAGGAGGATAGGATGAGGATGACTATGAGGGTGAGGAGAGAATGAGGAAGAGGATGAGTATAGGATGAGAATGAGGAGGAGGATAGGAAGAGGATGAGGATGAGGATAGGATGAGGGTGAGGATGAGGATGAGGGAGAGGATGAGGACGATGACAGCATGAGGAAGAGGATGAGGACGTGGATAGGATAAGGATGAGGACGAGGATGAGGATGAGGATGAGGATGAGGAGTAGAATGAGGATGATGAAGAGTAGTAGAATGAGGATGATGAAGAGGATGAGGATGAGGATAGGATGAGAATGTGGATGGAGGATAGAATGAGGATAGGATGAGGATAGGATGAGGGTGTGGGACGAACATGCGATGAGGATAGGATGTGGATGAGGATGAGGACGAAGATAGGATGAGGAAGAGGATGAGGATGAGGATAGGATGAGGATAAGGAGGAGGAGGAGGATAGGATGAGGATGAGGATGAAGATAGGATGTGGGTGAGGACGAAGATGGGATGAGGAAGAGGATAAGGACGTAGATGGGATGAGGACGAGGATAGGATGAGGATAGGACGAGTATGAGGAGGAGGATAGGATGAGGATGAGGATGAGGATAGGATAAGGATGAGGATGAGTAAGAGGATGAGGATGAAGATGGGGGTAGGATGAGGATGAGGAAGAGGATGAGGATAGGATGAGGATGATGATGGAAACCTCTTGAGGCTGCATTTATTTTGGATCGTTTTTAGCTTGAAAATCTTAAATTTGGAATCTCAAATTCGGTTTTGATGTTAATGGTTTTATTTTGGCTATTTTTGGATAGGGTTGTGTATGGTAATGACGTGAGGTCTAGAGTAGGTTGTATGTGAGGACTTTGAGGAATGTTTGGCTTGGGTTTGGGATTAATCTTTTAGGCTTGGTTTGTGTTAATTGTTGGGTATATTTGGGGCTATTTGGATGAAGGTATGTGTATATTCGGGAAGGATTTAGGGCTGGGATGTTTATTGACCGAATTGTATGAAGTTCAAGACGTTAAAGATAAGTTGTGGAAGGTATGGTCACGGTTTGATGTGTATAGAGTTGAATAGGGATTTGTGTTGTGCGTGAGGCACTAGGGAAATGGAAAAAGAATGATGATGAAGCGCCACAAGCAAAGGTGCTTGATAAGCCAATGTTGTCCGCCACAAGCGAGGATGCTTGATAAGAACAAGGTATTCGACACAAGGATAACTCCTTGATAAGAATGTAGACGCCACACCGAGAGGGTGATGAGTCTTAGAACGCCACAAGAACTGATGTTCTTGATAAGTCCAATGGTTGGCCACGGCCAAGATAAGAGTAGGAGAAATTCTCAACTAAACACTTAAATTTTTATCTCAAATTCAACTTGCTTTATTCATGCTGAAAATGAATACATAAATAGGGAAATTTGACTAGTCCTAATTTGAAATTTGAAATCCTAATTAAAAACATGTAATTAAATGA
>NW_017718191.1:0-291 GCF_001865875.1 Lupinus angustifolius
TGAGGAAGAGGATGAGCATGAAGAGGAGGGTAGGATGAGGATGGGGATGAGGATGAGGATGAGGATATGTTGAGGATGAGGATAGGATGAGGAGTAGGAGCAGGATGAGGACGAGGAGGAGGATATTATGAGGATGATGATAGGATGAGGGTTAGGATGAGGACGAGGATAGAATGAGGAAGAGGATAGGATGACGAAGAGGATGATGATGAGGATGGGGATAGGATGAGGATGAGGATGAGGATTAGGATGAGGATGAGGATGAGGATGGGGATGAGGATGAGGATAGGA
>NW_017718193.1:0-746 GCF_001865875.1 Lupinus angustifolius
ACGAGAATGAGGACGAGGATAGGATGAGGATGAGGATGAGGATGCAGAAGTGGATAGAATGAGGATAGGAGGAGGATGAAAATGAGGTTAGGATGAAGAGGAAGATGAGGAAGAGGAAAGGATGAGGACGAGAATGAGGATAAGGATAGGATGACGATGAGGATGAGGATGCGGAAGTGGATAGGATGAGGATGCGGGAGTGGATAAGATGAGGACGAGGATAGGATGGGACGAGGAAGAGGATGAGGATGAGGACGAGAATGAGGAAGAGGATGAGGATGAGGATAGGATTAGCACGAGAATGAGGATAGGATTAGCACAAGAATGAGGATGAGAGAGGATGAGGATAGGATGAGGATGAGAATGGGGATAAGATGAGAATGAGGATGAGGATAGGATAAGGATGAGGATGAGGATGAGGATAAGGAAGAGGATGAGGATAAGGAGGAAGATAGGATGAGGAGGAAAATGAGAATTAGGATAGGATGAGGATGAGGACGAGGATAGGATGAATAGTAGAATGAGGTAGAGGATGAGGATAGGATGAGAAGGAGTTTGAGGATAGGATGAGGATGAGGACGAGAATGAGGATGAGAAATGGATGAGGAGGAGGAAGAAGATGAGGATGAGGATAGGATGAGTACGAGAATGAGGATGAGGATGAGGATGAGGACGAGAATGAGGATGAGTGTAGGACGAGGAGGAGGAAGAAGATGAGGATGAGGATAGGATGAGTACGAGAATGA
>NW_017718194.1:0-668 GCF_001865875.1 Lupinus angustifolius
ATAGGATTAAGAGGAGCATGAGGAGGAGGATGAGGATGAGGAAGAGGAAAGGATGAGTTAGGATAGGATGAGGATGAGGATAGGATAAGGACGAGAATGAGGATAGTATGAGGACGAAAATGAGGAAGAGAATAGGATGAGGAGGAGGATGAGGATGAGGATATGATGAGGACGAGAATGGGGATGAGGATAGATTGAGGACAACAATGAGGACGAGGACGAGGATGAGGATGAAGATAGGATTAGCACGAGAATGACGATGAGGATAGGATGTGGATGTGGATAAGGATGAGGATAAGGAGGAAGATAGGATGAGGACGAGAATTAGAATTAGGATTGGATGAGGATGAGGACGTGGATAGGTTGAGGATGACGATGAGGATAGGATGAGGACGAGAATGGGGAGGAGAATAGGATGAGAAAGAGGACGAGGATGAGGATGAGGATAGGATGAAGGATAGGATGAGGAGGAGGATGAGGATGAGGAATAGGAAGAGGAAGAGGACGAGGATGAGGACGGGAATGAGGATGAGGATAGGAAGAGGAGGAGGATGAGGACGAGGGTAGGATGAGGACGTGAATGGGATGAGGATGAGGATGAGGAAGAGGATGAGGATGAGGACGTGAATGGGATTAGGACGAGAATGAGGATGAGGATAGGATGTGGA
>NW_017718195.1:0-841 GCF_001865875.1 Lupinus angustifolius
AGAATGAGGATGAGGATTGGATGAGGAGTAGAATGAGGATGAGGAAGAGGATGAAGATGAGGATAGAATGAGGATGAGAATGTGGATGATGATAAGGACAGGATTAGGAGGAGGATGATGATGAGGAAGAGGAAGAGGATGAAAATGTGGATGATGATAAGGGTAGGATGAGAAGGAGGAAGAGGAAGAGGATTAGGATGAGGATGAGAATGAGGATGAGGATGAGGACGAGGTTAGGATGAGGATGAGGATGAGGATGAGGAAGAGGATGAGGATGAGGATGAGGAAGAGGATGAGGATGAGGATGAGGAAGAGGATGAGGATGAGGATGAGGAAGAGGATGAGGATGAGGATGAGGAAGAGGATGAGGATGAGGATGAGGAAGAGGATGAGGATGAGGATGAGGAAGAGGATGAGGATGAGGATGAGGAAGAGGATGAGGATGAGGATGAGGAAGAGGATGAGGATGAGGATGAGGAAGAGGATGAGGATGAGGATGAGGAAGAGGATGAGGATGAGGATGAGGAAGAGGATGAGGATGAGGATGAGGAAGAGGATGAGGATGAGGATGAGGAAGAGGATGAGGATGAGGATGAGGAAGAGGATGAGGATGAGGATGAGGAAGAGGATGAGGATGAGGATGAGGAAGAGGATGAGGATGAGGATGAGGAAGAGGATGAGGATGAGGATGAGGAAGAGGATGAGGATGAGGATGAGGAAGAGGATGAGGATGAGGATGAGGAAGAGGATGAGGATGAGGATGAGGAAGAGGATGAGGATGAGGATGAGGAAGAGGATGAGGATGAGGATGAGGATAGGAGGAGGATGAGAACTGAAGATA